>NC_092205.1:21964974-22038699 GCF_043381705.1 Parasteatoda tepidariorum | reverse complement strand
TATATATATATATAGGAGGAAAGAAAATTAAGTAAAATAATAAGTTTTATGTTTTATTTTACTGCGCATAAGCTGCAAGTATGCAAGTATATAGAACTCATAAAATAAGTTAAAAATATAGAGAAAGCATGGAAAAAAAATATAATAAAGATTAATGGAAAGAGAAGGAGAAAAAATTAATAAAATGTATAAAAAAAAATTGTTAGAAAAAAAATTTAAAAAGCCCAAAAACAAAATAATGAAAAGATATAATCCCGTCATCAGCTCACACGATTATATCCGCATCCTTTACTCCTTTGCGCACCCATGAGGTAGCCTTTGCGCATTAGTATTTAGCCCCCTTTTTGTGGATATAAGCGTGTGAGCTGACGACAGGATTATATCTTACCATAATTTTGATTTCCGGATTTTTAATTTTTTTTCAAATGAATTGTTTTTCAAATATTTAATAAAAATTTTATTTTAATAATTTTTTTTCTTCTTTCTCTTTTCATTAATCTTTATTACATTTTCCCCATGTTTTCTCTGCACTTCTAACATAAATATAATAAGTTTCATATTTTTTTAATAATTTTTTTACTCGCTAAATTTCGAACTTTTCTAACATGATATTCTCTCTCTACAGAGAAGAGTTTTCAGCTATATATACATAGGGCAAAATTAGGAATTTTTGCAACTGGCAGATGTCAATAAGGGTTTGCCTTTCGATGTTTAAAAAAATATTTTTCCCAAATAATATCGAATCATCTCCGTTATTAGAACCTTAAACATAATAAGTTTCATATATTTTTCCTTTTTCTCAACATTTGCTACATATCGACTTTTCTAAGATGATATTTTCTCTATACAGCGAGGAGTTTTCAGCTCTATGTACATGGGGCAAAATTAGGAATTTTTTCAACTGGGAGTGGTCAGTTGCAACAATTTTTACACTGGACCATTTTTTTTCAGAAATTGAACATTTTAAACGATTATAGAAACTGTTGATATAAATAATGCAAAGGATTACTTTCAAAGTTGCTCTAAATATTGGTACTCATTACAACATTAATTCCTAAAATTAAGAAACATTTCGAATGAAGAGCGTGTAATAAAGTAATTTTTAAAATATTATGGTGTGCTTTTTGATGGAAAAAGTGTTATCAGTTGGAGGCTGACTGACAATTTTTTAATCACCATTTGTTATATTTGGACGTCCTGTTGCAGGTTGTCAGCATTGGTTTTTCCTTATAGTACCCACTACTTTTCCCTTTCTTCTACACATATGAGTCAATTACATGCATGTATACTTATATATTCCTCTTCACTCCGAATTGGAGCATAGGGTTTCTATTAAAGCTTTTCATATCACTCTCTTTGTTGTCAGATATCTTGCCTCTCTCTATGTCTTCCCTATTGTTTTAAATTCACTTATAATCGGTCTGCGCCAAATATTTTTAGGTCTTCCTCTTTTTCTATTGCCCTAAGGTTCCAATTAAAAATTTGTTTTACTTTAAATTTCTCGAAGACTTGCGTCGAATATGGCCAAATCATTTCCACTTACTTTTTTTTCCAGTTTAATTATGAGTCGTTTACTGCTCAAAATTTTTTAGGAAATGTTAAAAACATTTTTTTTATTGAAATTTATCGCTTTCGTCTTCATGATGTCTGCACAGTCTCGCCAAAATTGCAATTAGGATAATTTCATACTTTTTAGCTCAGCCTTATTTTAATGGTTATATGAGTATGCCCAATACCCAAGCATGGTGACTCTTTGTTGAGCTAAGAACGGAACGATTGATAATGCACAACTCTTTGGTGCACTGTTTTAATGAACGATCATGGTTCATTAGAAAACCTGAATATTATACTTACAATTTTTTAAGAATGATTCATTAATAATTCAGTAATAATAGTTCTGTGACATCATGAATCTGAACTAACAGGATTTTGTCTGTTGTCATTTTGTTTCGAGAAAAAAACATTACTCCTGAATTTTTGATTGGAATTCTGTGATGAAACATCCATGCATCATCTTAATGAAGAACTTTATTTAATAAATATTGTATTTATTTTATTAAAATTCGAGAGCTGTTTTGCAGAATGACACTTAGCTTGAATTATGAGAAAAAAATATTAAAATTCTTTGATGAATAATCTACGAACAAGCTTAATGGAGATCTCAAATTAATGTATATTTTATCTGGAATAAGTTAGTGTATCGGGAGAGAGTTTGTTTTAAGGAATAACAATTCTATTTAGTTTTAAAAGGGATTTTTGCATTATTTGATATCATTCTTTCAAATACCCTCTTAATAAATAGTTTAATTAGGCTAAGCTTCGTGTCAGGACGTGTGTTTTCTTTTCTCTTCTGAATAGTAACACTTCTTTTGCACTTCGAATAGGATTGAGTTATTTGATGAAATTATCTGATGTTCTCTCATGTACTATCGTAATTAAAATCTTGAATTTATAAATAGATTAAAAAGAACAAGTTCTTTATGTTAAGGCATGTTGTTTTGAAGAATAACACTTTTCCTGAATTTCCATGTGTTCCCTTATAAAAAATCTTGAATTTACAATTAGTTTATCTGGATGAAAGTAGGAAATGTTAGGAAAGGTTTTGCTTTGAACAACAATAGTTTTTTTTTAAACTTTTGAATGGGATTCTTGAATTCTTTGTTAAATAATCCATGTATCATGTCTAAATGAAATTTTAATTTATATATATTTTATTTGGACGAAACTTCACGTTAGAGCTAGTTTTGCTATAAATAATACTTCTCTTGAATTTTCAATAGGAGACTTAAATTCTTTTATGAATAATTCATTTGCCATCTTAATGAGTTTATGAGTTTTTGAATAATTTAATTAGTCTAGGCTTTGTGTTAGGGCATGTAATATAATGTTGAAAAATAACAATTATCGTGAATTAGAATGGAATTCTTGAAATCTAGGCAGTAAGGGTAATATTGTTATCATTGAAACCGTTGGTGGGTGATTGCCAAATTTTAATGTTTTTTGAAAGATCATGTACTTTTTACATTTTGTATGCTTCTTACTTCTTCTTCTTAGGCACTACAGCTGATTACCGGGCAAGGTCGTCTCAGTTTACCCTATCTAGATCCATTCAATTCGATTTCTCCATGTATTAACTCTTAAGTCCTTAACCACTTCTCTTCTCTATTTTACCATCTTGTTCTATTTCCTCTTCTTTTCCTTTTTTTCCTCTGATGTTTGGAAAGTTATTTTTCTTAGCAGGATTTTCATCGCTGTATGGGAATACATGCCCTAGCCTCCTTATTTAAGAAACCTCGATCATTTTTACTATGCGAGGTTCGTTGTATTTTGATTATAATTCATGGTTGTAACAAATTCTCCAAGTTCCATTTCCACTTACTGCACCAAAAATTTTACTTGATATTTTTCTCTCGAAATTCATTAGTTTCTCTTGGTCTACTTTGCTAATTTCCCAGAAATCGCTGCCATATAAAATTATTGGTCTCACTAGTGTTTTGTAAAACTGCATTTTTGTTTCAAAACTTATATATTTAGATTTGAACTGGTTTCTTAATCCATGATAACTTCTGTTAGCTATGTTGATTCTGTTTTCGATTTTAATTTTTATGTCGTACTACATAGTCGAAAACTATTTTCAAAGGAAGTATATAGCTTTTTATTACTTTGATAAGCACAATCATTTAAAAAAAGTAATCGGGATAACAGCTGTAAAGATTTTTTCGTAGGTGGACCTATATATTTGCCTCAAACAACGGGCAGCGCAATATGGATTTGTATGTGCGTTATTTAATAAAGGTTGTATCTCAGCAAAATTAAAGGAGGTAATGAACGAAATATCTATGTTCACATTTACAAATAATCACGAGGACACCTGCTACACGAAAGCGCCTCTGTCAAAATTTAAAAGTTACTTTTAAAATAAGAAAATAAAAGTGGTACTTTTGTCCAGCTCTATTTAATAGAATCTGAAAATATATTTTTATTATCATATTCGAATCCTATGCATTTAAGTAAAATTGCGTTATTTCAAAAATAGATAGTAATTTGAATTGTGAGAAAGTATCAAGAGTTCTTTTTTCGGAATTTCCTTAAAAAAAGTATTTAACCCTAATGACTATTTGCTTTAGAACTCAGTATCAATAAATCGAAAGCGAATACTGTTTTTTCTTATTATACTCATCAAGCTTAAAGTACTTCTCTTTTATTTTATGTACTAAGATATATTGCAGAAAATATTACGCAACTTTTTTAGGAAAAAAGCATTTTTCCACATTACCAGGAATGAAATGTAAATTTATAGTACATGTTTTATCAAAACAGTCATATATTTTTAAATTATCTCTGAGGTATCATTATGATACGAAAGTTTTTCAACTCATTTAAAAAAATATCGTCAAAAAAAAATGTGAATAATCAATCCAGAATCCCATTTCGCCTTTGTTGAAAAAAAATCAGAGAGAAAATATATACAGATAAAAAAGAGCTACAAAATGCTACAATTACCCTATCAACCCTATTTCGCGAATAACTGATGTTATCGCCAGATGGCGCAAATGCTCTTAGAATTCTCGATACGTACATTTATCCCCAAGCTATATTTCTATATCTTTTATGTGGAATCTTCAAAATGACGCGTCTTTACCTCTCATCAGGCTTATTCAGCTGATGTATATCTTTCCGAAATATACATTCTTTTTTGCCCCTTTTTATCCCTATTTCTGGAAACTTGAAGTGATTTTTTTATTTGAAAAAAGAGAAAAAAGAAAAAGCGTGCTTCTTAAACCTCCCGCTGAGTTCATGTGCAATTTTGATTGAAAGGTGCTCTTTGACAAGGCTTCACTTTATTTTTTCTTTCATTTTCGCGCCAGATTTCTTGTTTTTCCCCATCATGGGGATTTTGGTATGTTTGTGCGTGTAAAGGATAGGTATTTCATCTTGTTTTATATCCCTCCGCTTTTGCGATATATTTTATGGGAAAACCGATTTATATTGAGAAAATATACCCTCATTCTGTAGGCACAAAGCTTTATTTCCTCAAACTCGTGCAAAAAATTTTGATATTTTATTGAATATTGGTGATGAATACATACCGATAAAAGATAATAAAAAAGTGCACTGTAAAAAGTAGTAAATGAAATGAAAATATGTAGTTTTTTTTAAAAAAAATATTGGCTGCTCAATATGAGTAAAATTGCAAAATTGAACAACTATTAGCTCTGATGACTTGCAATTTTTTTTTATCTTTGCTCATTTATAGTTAGCTAATTATATTTCATTCATCACTATTCATGGCTTTTATAAAATTGTTTAAAAAAAATGCAATAACTTCGCAATGACACACTTATTTCGAAAGGAAATCTCACATGTGTCTAAAAATTAGTGCTAAATCTTAGAGTGAGCTCAATTTCTTGTTTGTATACGCAACAAGGAGCATTTTAAATTTAGCGGACTTAAGATCTTCCTATTGTAATGATATGGAAGCGAAGGAGATATGATACTACCCTAGGCGTTGACCATGTTATCGAAAATTGATACGAAAAGTACAAGATAATCCAGCAAGCAGTTTAAAAAATGGATTCTTAATTTAAAAATTAGAATAAATTGAGATTCCTAAAGATAAATTAGTTGATGTTCGGCTGCGTATAAATGTGACTGTAGATCTTATTTCAATCCAAAAATTACTGATTCAGTGCAAAAAAGTTCGATATACTCAAAAAAGGAAGTGGATAGTTAACCTGCTTATGAAAGTAGTAATTTATTCCTACTGAATTTCAAAACTAGTTGCAAGCCTCATCAACAGATAGTGCTGCTGACTGTCTTCACTGAATTAGGCATTAAAAAAATAACAGTTACTTGTCCGATTAATGCCCCAACTCAATTTATTATTTGAATTGTCATAACGAATAGCTAGAGGTTTAAATCTACTATTTTTGCTATTATTTTATGACAGCCAATATTTCAAATAAACTGTTTCATCATCTGGATAATTTGAATAACAGTACACTATGCAGGCAATATACTTAATTCCAATGTTTTTTTAAGACAAAAATATTATACTTTTGATACATATACAAATCAGGCGACGTTGAACAAGACAATAAAGGTTCTCGGTACTCTTAAGTGAGATTAATTTATACAAGCGCTTGTTATAAACTACATTTGGAAAGTTTGTTACAAATAGAAGACTTTTCCAGTTTTTAATATTTTAAAAAAAAATTAACAAATAGTAGTAAAATAAAATTTCTCGGTTGATACTGTGACGCTGTGAATTTAGAGAAAGTGTAAATGCTTATATGATTCAAGCGATTGAGTTGTCTGGCCCATTCCATACCGTTTATCCCGTTTCAGATAAAAAGAAAACAGGAAATATGAAACTTAGAATTTTTACATAGTAAATGCTTAAAAGTAAATTGTTTCATGAAAATATTTTAAAATGCTTACGATTAACCATGAGTACCAAGTCAGCCCTGGCATGCCCATGGGAGTTCTTGACGTTGCAAGAGTAGTTTCCTGCCATGTCTCTCGTAACTGAAGCATTGAAGGATAAGACGTGAGACCGAGACAGAACTGTCTCCCCCACTGTCCAAAGGTAATGTCCAGGAGGAAAGGCAGATGCAGAACAAACTACGTCTTCGGGTGTTTCTCCTTCTACGATATCAATTAAGTTCAAGGATACCTGGATGTTTTCTGGTGGATCTAGAAGAAAAAGTTACTATAAGTATTACTCATTTTTGAAATCTTGCTAAAAGACGCAAATAGGAACAGTTAAAGATGCAATGCTGATATTAGATATATACCAGAGCTCGAAAAAACTCAGAAATTTTACACGTCCCCGAGGACGGATTGTCCAACAATGTATCCGTCCTCCTTTGAAACTAACCCGTAGCTTCTAAATAAATGAAAATATAATTTTTTCTTTTTTATTACAAACATTTATATAAATTGCACAATGAATTACTAATAGTAACCTAGTATTTCTTTTATGAAATACTTATTTCTTTTATGAAATAATTTAAATGACAAAGGTCAAGTTATCTGGAATGTCAATTTATCCGAGGGTACTGCGTTTTTTAAATGAATCAAATATGACGTTTGCCAGTTCCAAAATCAAGCCAATGATTTACAGATGTTTCTGCACAGAAATCTGAAAGGGGTTTTCCAATTAGGTGGATGTTCATAATTGCGTTTAACGCTCCTTGTTTAAGATCAGTACGTAATGTGTTTTTTCGTAAGTTCATTGCTGAAAAGCCCCTTTCAACCGCTGCAGTACTCCCAGACAGAGAAAATATCAATTCCACCATGGCAGTATGTTGCTGTATTTCTAGATTAGAGAGTCATTTTAGAAGTGAGGCGTTAGACTCTGGTAAGATAACAAAAATTGAAAATGTATCACAAGCATTAAATGGCTGTCCGCGCGGACGTCGGATTCGAGGAATTCGTAGTCAGCGGGAAATTTTTGACCACCGAGGATGGGCGGTTTTTCGAGCCCTGATATATACTAATGTAAACTAAAATGCACAGAGAAATACCAAGTGCTCAAAAATGGTAGAGAATTTCCATATCAGCTAAAGGATAGAAATCAGATTCCATATCAGTTAAAAGATCATTTATATATCAGTTAAAAGATCATTTCCATGTCAGACAAAAAATAGTTTTCCATCAGTTACAGGATAGAAATGCACGTTTCATGCGTTCTGCTAAAATTGCTTGTTTTTTTTATCATTATGATAGAGAATTAAAAACAAAATTCATTAACAGATGGCGCAACTGCATTAGGTAAAATGTAAAATTACATTTTTCATGTTGAATTCCAGTTTGATCCAGATGAAGAATTCACATGGGTTTAATAAAATATTTAAATATTTGCACTGCTAATTTTATTCTGAAACTGCAATCCTCTTTTTGCCACTTTGAAATCATTGTCGCAAAATTTATCATCAGATCCTGCTGATAGCAAAATAAAACATCCCCAAGAAAATCAATTGATTTAGCATTTCTTTTTAGTTTATATTGGATACCTGCAAGTGACGTCATCGTAAATAAAGCATGACATTTGTCGATCCAGAAGCCAATCAGGTTCGACTCACAGTTATGACGTCGCTTACAGGCATTCAATTAAATCTGATTTAAATAACATGGTGAGGCATAATCACTTAATTTTTTTTCGAGTAGCGAGTACCCAATTACCTGTTTTCGTGGTGTGGGAATAAAAAGTTGTTTTACTGTTTTCCTTAGTAATCGCAAATATTTCAAATCTAGTTTTAGAACTATGTTTGAAAAAAATAATTTTCAAGCAAAATATCATTAATTTTATAATTGGTTTCTTCATTTAATGGTAAGTCCATTATAAAAATTATTAACACGCAACATAAATGCTTTTTTTTAGTTGCAATAAAATATTTAAACTTTTTTTGTGCAAAAAAAGAAGGAAAAAAGCAGATTTCACGTTCAAATTTTAATAGCATTAAAACGATTTTTTTATGATTAGATAGAATTTTGTGAAAGCCAATTTTATTTTTTATTTCTTAGATTTTCTTTATAAGATACCTATAGCGAGTTAATAATAGTTTAGTGACAGTTGTTTAAACCTAATTAGCATCATAACGAGTCTGGTTTAGTTATGCTTAAACTTTCAAAAGAATATTGCTTGTGGTGCTAAAAAATTTTTTTTGACTTAAATTAATAAAAATCGCATTTCTTTGATGTGTCTAAAGAAATTATAATCTTTCTAAAATAATTAAGAATTCCCCCCCCCCCAAAAAAAAAAATTCCAGAAAACTTAACAGTGCCCGAGGTTAAAATAATTAAAAATATTCAAAAATAACCGTTCATCTTCAGAATTATAAAAGAAAATACTTTACTTAGAGATTTCTAATTTAAGATAGATATTCATTAAAATGAATTAAGTTTTGAAAGACTATCTAAGCACTCATTAAGCTTTATTAACAATTTACATTTTCATGGTAAATTAGTTATGACAGACAGGCTGTGAAGTGAAAAATTGAATTTTTAATTAGGAGATTAGAGTAAATAAAAAATTACTTTAAGCACGATTGCTTCGGGCTACCGAATGATTAATAACGCTTCATGTTTATGATTCTTTTGTTTTTGCATATTAGCGACAAAGATAATAGAATAATAACATTAATATGATGTTATTGAAGTCAGGAAGCAGAGAAAAAATAAGAGGAAAAAAAAAACCTGCTTTTATGAAATTCAATGGATATGCATTATTTATTTTAGAAGGAATTTCTTCAAAGTTTTTTTTTATGTTTAATTTAAGTATATCTCTTATGAGCTTATTTTATTACCGCCGTTGGACAGCCAACTTAATTTTGAGTTTTCGACTAATAATTTTCAACTTGTAACTTTGAACCCTATCCAAAAGGAAATGAAACTCCTGGATTAAGTATTGGAAGAAATTTGCCTTCTTGGAGAACATTATGATAGAAACATGCGTTACATAGAGAGGGAAACCACGAAAATCACCCACTGCTAACCTGGAGGCAAAGGGACTTTAACCCTGGATCCGTTTAATACAGAGGATATTTTACGTCAGCACTGTAGTTGGTGTGGGCAGGGTGCGGAATTCGCTTAGACCAACAATCGATGGGATTCAAACCCGGGTCCCCTCATTGGGTGGCAAGCGCTGAAAAGTTCAGATTTTTTTTTTTATCTAATGCTCTTTTAAAGATAACCGAATAGTTAAGGCTTAATAATTTCATTAGAAAACAAGCTGCTTTTGGAGACCAGCCAGTCATTTTTCAAAATTTTCTTATGCAGTTCGCAAAAGAAAAATCGGACCACTCTGAATAACTTTCGATTTAATGATATGATCTTCACATTCTACGGTTCAATCTTAAAGGTGCAAAAGAGTGAATTCAAATATTCTAATTGAGAAGTGCAGACGATAATTTAAGTTTCGAAATCAGTTCAGATTAAGTTTCGACTTAAAAAAGTATTTTCGTTGAATAAACATGCCCTTTTTTTAACGGATTCGGATTCTGATGTAGAGGGTAGCCGCAATCAGGGAAATATGATCGCCATAGAGGAGAGGACTTTAAAGTTTGTACCCTTAATGTTAACTTTACCTTTTGATCATTTTGCTATGTCTCTAGAACTTTATAAGCAAATTGAAAAATATTTGCACGCTATCCTAAAATTCATTTATTCAAAAGTAATTTCATGCATAAAATAATTTTTAGTAATATTTATTATTTCTTATTATTTTATTTAATAATGGTCGAAAAATTAGGTACAAAATTTCTTACATTGTTTCAAAGAATATAATTTTACATGGTAAAATACAAAATTTGAGCAAAATCGATCGAATGGTTCCTGAGAAAATAAATTTCAAAAAAGTCGGATATTTAAGATTCAATTTCTTAGGAACTATTCGTAATTTAAAATATCGTCTACACTCATTAATTAGGATATTTAAAGTCATTTAATTAGGATTAAGATTGAATCCTAGAACATTAAATTCCGATCATTAGGTCAAAAGGTATTCAGAGTGGTCCGTTTTATTTTGCACACTGTACATTATATAACCTTTTAATGGTTACCAAGATGAAAGCTCAGCACAACTGTAATTAAATATTCGAATTCTTCAACCCTATCCTATATTTCTTACTCTTTAATTGGCTTGGTTGTTTTAGTTTAAACAACAACGGTAAGTTTTAAATAACTTACTAACCAATTTTTTTTACTGCCTAGCTCTCGCTCGGGTGAAAATAGTTTGATTTTAATTTTTACTATTTTCGATAGATGTCACCGATATTATCGAAATTCCTTATGTGCAGAATTTTATAGTAATAATTTCAAGTCTGCACTGCAGCCACTAAATCATACAAATCACCATAAGAATGAGTTTGGGGCATTTTAGTTTGGGGCGCAGAATAATTGAAATTATTTCTATCTCCTGACTTGCGATAAGATAAAAAACTCATTCCAACTGTCCATTTCATGTTATACTACTTCCTCACGCCCCTCTCGAGCCATTTCTTGAGTGTTGTATAATATGCATATGCTATTTTATTTTATAATTATCATTCAACAGCCGAACCAGTTTTGGGTTTACGACTACTGATGTTTAACTCTGCAGCCTCGTAACTTTGAACCCAATCCAGAAGACAAGAGAACTCTTGAATCAAGTATTGGAGGAAATCTGACTTCACGTAGAACTTTTTTTTGACGAAACTAACATTATATATACAGAAAACCACGAAAAATTTCCATGCTAAGCCTGACAGCAACGGGATTCTATCCCTTGATCTATCTACCGATGAGGATATTTTACGTCAGCATTTTGGTCGGTGCGAGCCGGGTGCAGAATTCGTATTGACCAGCCGTCGCTGCGATTCGAACCCAGTGCACCTAATTGGAAGGCGAATGCTCTATCCCCTGAGCCACCACGGCTCATGTATATGCTATTGCACGTAAAAGGCAAGCTCCGTCAACATGCTGCCCCATAGCACCGTTTATGCTTCAAACTTTCTTCTAGACCTATTTTAAAATGAGTCAAAAATAAATCTAAATAGGCACTTCGTAACTAAGTTTTTATGTCTATAAGAGTGCGAAATTATTTTAAATAAATACCTAAAGTGCAACCATTCAACGCTACTTAAATTATTACTTTAGATAACCTAGCAAAATCAATCTAAATAAATACGTAATGTGTAACTAATATTTTTAACACTGCATAAATTGTCATTTAAGACAACCTAACAAAATGAATTTAAAGAAATTCTTAGTATATAACTAATTATACAACATTCTACAAACTAAATTAAATTTAAACATGTTCAATTTTATTTAAGTTAGAAAGTGTTTTCCGCCCATGGCTGATTCAGTTAAGTTAATTAACAGAGCAACAATGTTGAAATTAAATTAGTTTGAAACAATTATGAATTCGTAACAAAATCTTAAAAGTATTGTATTAAATTTTTGCAGATGGAAAAAAAGCTCACTTTTTAACATTTCCTATTCATATCTACAAATATTCTTTTATTAATAAGAAAAAAAAACTTTCATTACTCAAAATAATGAAGCATGCAGCACTCTTCCGTTAAAGTTGCAAAAAATTAGGCAAAAAAAGTGAGCAAAAAATGTTAAACTTCAGAACACTAATTAAAATTAGCGTTTTACTATGTTTTTAAAACATTTTTTTTTTCTTCTAAAGAAAAAGAAGATAATTATTTTAGTCATTTTCTTGGTTTCATACCAGAGTTACTTTATGATTTTTTTTTTTCGTTTCTTAAAGCTTTTGTAAAATAACAATGTAGAAATTTTTTGATTTTTTTTTCTCTCTAGGAAGGGTGAAAGTGCTTCAGGACGTTCGAAAAAGTTAAAGGTTTATTCGATAGAATTCTGCCCGAACAGAATCAAGTTCGGCAATAAAAACAAAACTATTCTTTTTACAAAAAAATACGAAAAAAACAGGTATTGTGTTTTTACAGTTTTTTTCGTTGAAAAAAAATTATACGTTGAAGTGAACAACTCTTGTTTTGTACTATTGAACTGGAAAAGAAATTTTTTTTGGCCAAATATAAGAATGTGAAACAAAAAAATTTTTTTCAAGTTTTTATAACTTTAGAGTTATATATTTTTTTGTAAAAGCGTCTAGTTAAAATACTATTAAATATTTCGACTGTATAATGACAATGGTTAACATTTTTTTAACTAATATTTCTAGATTTTGTTAACAAAAACTAAGAACAGAATTAATGTTTAAGGTAACAGTTTTAGCTAAGGAGAGGTGAAAACTTGTGTAGTGTGTGTAATTACAAGGCGTTGCTACATTCAAGAGGATTCTACAACGCGGGAGAAAATCATCAAATTGAATTCTCCTTAACCTGCATTAGTACTTTAAAATTTAAGGTATAATGAAAAGGGAAATCCAGGTAAGCTCAGAGCAAAGCATGAAGCTTAAATATCATTTTCAAAATATCAACTAATTATGTCAGGATTAGTTCTCCGCAGCGTATTTTTGAGTGTGAGTCCAGAGGGTAAAAAATTGGTGTAAAACTTATGGTTAATTACAGTAAAAGTAGAAAAATTTAATAATCCAATGAATTGAGCTTTTAGACTTAAGTTGATCATTCATTTCTGGAAGATTTGCTGTTGTGTTTTAAGAGCTGATAATTAAAATCTTTATTTGACACAACGGTTTCAAAGATAAGAAAAAATGACACCACAATGTTTTCATGCTTTGCATATTTGCTCTCCAAATAAACTGATTTCCTTTTATGTTACTATACTGATTTCTCTTAAATTGCACTCAGAAGCTCTATTTCGTTGCTTATGCTACTTTAAACGCTAAACCAGAATATGGATACATTGAATCGCAATACGGTTCTTATTTATTGCAACCTTTAAAGGGGATAAATTAAACCATGTTCCCTTGCTAATTAAATCATATTTCATTTCATTTTATAATCGTCGTTGAACAGCAGGCTCAATTTTTTTGGATTTACGACACTAATGTTTAACTTCGTAGCCTTGTACGTTTTAACCCAATCTAGAAGACAAGGGAACTCCTGGATCAAGTATTGGGAGAAATTTGCCTTCGTGGAGGATTTTTTGATGGAACTAACAGCATTTCCGTTGCATGTAGAGGAAAACCACGGAAACCTACCATGGTTAGTCTGACAGAAAGAGGACTCAAACCCACGAGCCGTCTACCATATAGAATATCTACTATGAGGATATTTTACGACAACACTGTGATCGCTGCGACTCGGGTTCGGAATTCGAATCAACCAGTCATCACCGGATTCGAACTCGGTTCACCTCATTGGGAGGCGAGCACTCTATCCCCTGAGCCACCACTTCTCAAATTAAATCATATGTAATGAAATGCTAGTAGCACTGTTATATGGTTCAAATTATCACTTTATTAAGGTTGCACTAAATTTGAATGACATTTGCTCAACGCGCTCTAAGACTGTTAACTGTGTATGTCAGAAAAAAATAAATGGAAGAAACATTAATATTTCTGTACACGTTAAAATCCAGATTAAATGTTTTATATTCCTAGTTTTATTATTGGCCTCTATTGGCCAATGACAGTTATTTATGGTTAAACGTGGCATTCGTATTATGGTGTTATTCCAAAACATCTGCCAAAACTTACATTCTATCCTGAAAAGCGTGGAGCTATTTACACTAGGACCGAGATCATTAGCTGAGCTCACACAAGTGAAAGTACTGAAATCGAAACTCGTTGCTGGTAGATGACTTAAACTCCAGGACAGAGTGCTAACCACAGATTTGAGGACGTTCCTTTTCGGATCTGGATCCAGGACCATCGTTTCTGTGAGAAAGAACTTTGAGTCTAACAAAGAGTCTGTTCCACGATACCATGTCACATTGCAGAGGGGATCACATTCCACGTGGCACATCAATCGAACTGATGACGCATTTCTTGCGGCACCAGATTCTTTTGGTAGAGGTCGAACGAAAGCTGGCGGAGCTGTTGGACGAAAGAAAGGGTTACATATTTAGTACAACGCTCTCAAAAATATCATAATTATCTAAATAATAAGTATAAAATAAACCTGATTGAAATAGCGACAATTTTATGAAATTTTATATCATTATAGTGAAAAAAAATTGGAATACTGTTTGCACTCTAAGAAATGCTATTGCGATTTTATGATATTGTTATTAAATGCTATCGTTATTTGATTCAAATCCAAGATCTATTATATATAATTCTCTTACGTGGCTCCCAAATTTTGGCTGTATTTCTTTTCCGCCGGTGGCAACGTTTGCTTTGTTTTGCTTACGTTTTGAAAACACCAAAGCATTCTGCCTTTTAATGATGTGTTTCTGATCTAATATATNAAAATATGTGAACTGTTTGCAATTTCAAATTAATATTGAAATGTACAGGTTTAGAATTTTCTACAGTGAAAAGTTTTCGGAACTTCAGTATTCAAAAAAGTATACAAAAACTAGACGTTAAGAACGTATCCAATGCGAGAGCAAAGCGAGCATTGGATTGCGAAGCAATCCGAAATGAACTGCGAAAGCAGTTCCGGGGGTTGGCGAGCGCCAGCGAGCAGGGGGCGGAGCCTCCTAGTATTGTAATATTTTTAATAAATAACAAATTTGTCTATCAAATTGTTGCTTAATAATTAATTAATTCAAAATTATAATTACAGCTGATAGTATCACATGTTGTTGTTCTTAATCATAACTGGTCTGCTATTTTGATTAGACCAGATCCCTTCTATACAATACCAAATGTTAGAAATACATAAACGAAATGCAACTTAGAAGTATTTAATTAGTTTCAGAACCGTAATTAAACGTTGAAAGTAGCTTATTTGTTGATTACAAAAATGTCAAAATGTGTGCGTCATAGCGAAAAACAGAATCATAACAGAAGCGTTTTAATCGTTACTTAAAATATCTCAAAATCCTAACAATTACATAGCTTTTCAAAGTTTTGCTTACAGAAAGGTTTTTAAAATCATACCGCTATCACAGTTTGATTCCTTGGAGCTGAAACATTTTTTTTCTTTCCAATGCCCACTTGGAGAATGACCATATTAGGTGGGCCAACGTTGCTCTCACAGTAAGAACAGATAGTACAGAGAATGAATGAACATCCATGCCTTGCGCGGGATTCGAACTCAGAACCTTTCTGATGCAAGGCCAGTTCCCTGACCCCTACACAGGCCGGTCGGCTGGGGCTGCAACATAAGTAGCAGCAAACGTATGTCAACTGTAGTGGTTATGGTGCTACAGAACCCATCCTCTATTGGTTCAAAAGGTTAACTTCAAATATGCTAAATAATTTTTGTCAACCATTATTTAATTTATAGAATCAGACCCAATTACGTATTCCCTTTAATTAATCATACCAGATCACCGGACTTGGAATCTTGAACGACAAAAAATAGGGGGTAATCGTAATTTGCAAAATATAGTTTCATTAGCTTAAAAAAGACTTTTCGAAAGCTTAAAACCCTTAAGTAATTTTTTTTTGGTGTTTTTGGTCAATACTCTAAAACTATAAGAGCAATTCAAATAGTTCTTGCACTTATGAATCCATTAATCCGTTATGACATAAAGCGTTGTTGACATGTTTAATAACCCATATATACAATTTGTAAACGTAATGCTTCATTTTAATGTAACACGCACATTTACAATGCGATGTTGTTGTTTTTTTAAATTTTTTTAAAACTAAATATCGATTAAAGTCTATTAATGGGGAAACCTGATATTTAAATCATAACAAATATTTCTCCTTGAGAAAATTTCCTAGCATAGCACTTTTTGAATTGCTTTAAGACATTTTTGCTCATTTAAACTTCGATACAATATTCACATGAAACTTTTTATTTTCTCAAACTCTATTGAAAATTCTCGTAAATCTTACACAAAAAGGTAATACGCAGTCCTTTGAAATATACTTTTATACTGATTTTTCTTTCAATATTTCATCAAAGTTCGTTCTCTGAATGAGAGTTAAGCACCCCATTCATTTTCTGAAAGTACTGAAATCAGGAAACAAAAATCCCAAATTCAGATTTAAATCCTCTCTCTCGCATTTGCTTTGATGTGTGGAGAGAAAGTAGAGTCATTCGATTTCTATTCCACTTTATTGGCGCGAGGCCTTTATATTTCGCGCCTATTCCATTCATTTTGGCGCGAAGAAAAAGAACGGGATTTAAAAGGGGAGAGAACTAAAAGTTTACACAACCCTGCGGATATTTGCATCGGAAAAAAGCACACTAAAGCTTTTGCTGCTAGTTTTCTAATAAAAATATAGCTACTTCAGCCTATAGCTAGCACGTCAGCGAAGTTCCAATGCCATTGTATTTCTGAATTTCTTATCTGGTAAAATATATAGAAAAGAAACTAGAAAACCGGATCTGGAAGTTTATGTTTCATTCTTTGTGCTTCTTCGCGGGTGAATAAAGTTAAATGCTTTTCCGAGTTTTCACGGGGAAAATTTATTCGGGAGGATTTCGGGAATGCTTAGAGGAACGCGATATTCCGGTTTCGGATAAGGCTCCCGGAAAATCCGCCGCGTATATCATTTGAATTTTTTGCATATGTGCTCCGGAATTCTTCTCCTTTTCTTCCAGAACATCGTTTTTCCCCTTTTTTTCAGTAGATACATATAAATGGAAAAGGGGTATTTGAGGGGATGGTGAACCTTTTTTTTTCTTTCTTTTCTCTCGCTTAACGTCTAGTGCCTTTATATGTCGTGCTCAGCATAATTTCGACGTCAGAAAATAAAGAAGAGCGAACGGTACTGAAATGCATAATTTTGAATCGAAAATCTACCAATGGGTTTTAGTCGAGGACTTTTTTCTTTATTTAGTCACGAGTCAATCCGGGACAAACATAATACGTTTTCTTAGTTAAGTGTCTTATGTCTCTAATTATTTCTCAAAATTGAGAAAACATGTGGCAAAATAGCTCCAAACCAAATTTATTCAAATTTAAATACTCCATATATTAAATATTAATACAGCATGATGCAAGCTTGCAATTTTAGCATAATAGCACGGTTTTAAAAATGACATGAAGGGAGAAATATGTGAAAGTAATGTTCGCTGGCTGCCAGTATGATTCGAATCAAATACCTCCTGGACCATAGTAGGATACTATAATCATCATGGATGCACACACCTGACCAGGGAGAGTTATTGCCTCCGCAATGACACACATTATGGTATATTTTAATTCCAATTTCAATGGTACTTAGGGCTGCGATTCAGAAAATATGGTCAATATAATACATATGGCCATAGTTGTATAATATATATAAATATGGTCAATTCAGAAAATATGGTCAATATGTTCAATAGCTTAGTCAAGAGACATTCACTTAATTCACTACATTTTAAAAACTTTTAAGGGAATGACATGTATGTTATTAAATGTCACTACGGAGGCCATTTTATAAAGCTTTCTAGCTCTCACTGTATTAAGATGTACAAAAATGGTGGTTAGAGAATCTTACTAAGAATCCCGGGGTTCTCGGTTTGAATCCTGCAGCCAATCAACCAGCATCTCTTTCACACATTTCTCCCACCATATGCCTTTTGCTTGAAAATAAGTATGTGTTTTTTCAAATTTGAATAAATGTGGTTTTAAATTCGACTGTTATTATTAATTTTTAATTCTATTAATTTTTTATTGCTGTTTTGTCATATTTTTGCTCAATTTTTAGAATTTTTTTTCAACAGTGTGTCATACTGCAGCGTTTTTATATTAGGTAGCAAAAGAAATATTTATGTAAATTTTGTCCCAATAAAGAGACATTAAAAAATTACTGTATTTGCTAACTGTCCATATTAGCTGATCTAATTGAGAAAGATTGGTATTCAACAAAAGCTTTTCGACAACATTCGTGATCAGGTGTTGGAATGGATGGAAAAATAAAAGGCAGGTTTTTTGATCAAAAAAGAAATAGAGATATTTACTGGACAGTACATCTTGTCCCTTTTGACTTGCCCAGGCTCGAAATTACGAAAATGTGTAGAAAATGTGCAGGGAGTATGTTGGTATAAAAAATTACCAATCGATAATTAGTTCGAAAATTATTAACTCTTTAACTAGTAGTAAAAAATACTATGCAAGCCACTCTGCAGCAGCATTTGCAGAATTGCAAATAGAGAGCTGACTTTTAGCATTTTAAAAGGGGCATTTTTATTTATGAACTTGACATGAGTATTTTCGAGACTTTAATTTGTTCGAAATTAGTTACAACTGAAGCGGTCAGTGTTAAAAGGGGTTATGTTACAAATCTGCATTTTCGAGAAAAAACAAAAAGACTATGCTAATTGTGGAAAGATTGTTCTAATTGCCTCCAAATTGAGGCAGTCTAGTAAATTACTCGGTATTTGATAATCGGTGATTGATATTCCAAAACCAACAAAAAAACTTATGTCAATACCCCAATTTAAATAGGAAACTGTTTTAATATCTCTTGAGCTCTAAATTAAAATATTTATATATTTGAAAAATTCAACTTAAAAGTGAAGACGTTATATATGGCACATCTAATCGCTCTCTTTTTTTCAATCCAACTAACTAAAAATGTTAGATACTTCCATTTTATCATTGACCATTTCAATTGTGATTTCTTTCCTTATTTTTGCTTTAAATAATGATAGTTTATTCATTGTCGTGGGGAATTTTATTTATCGCTGACAGCTTCATTTTTTGCGCTCACCAATGTGTTGATTGAAAAAAAAGAGAGCGAAAGAGAGCGATTAAATGTGCCATATATAACGTCTTAACTTTTATGATGAATTTCTCAAATATATAAATATTTTAATTTAGAGCTCATAAGATATTAAAACAGTTTCCTAATTAAATTGGGGTATTGACATAAGGTTTTCATTTCATACCGTTAATGAGTATGACTTCGAATTATTATGTCACATACTCTGTTTTATTTTAATTGAAGTTTTTCAAGTGCTTTTATTTAATTTTGAAATTTAATTCATTATTTTGTTACGATTAACATATTACAAACAAAAGCAGTAAAAAATTGTATATAGTATAACAAAAGTATTACATTATTTATTCACAAAATGTTCTTACATAAATTTAGCAAATTGTTATTTGCTTCTTTTAAGAATACTGAATTTAGAAAACAATGATGCGAGTTTTTAAATGCAGTTTTTGCTAACAAAAGCCTTCTAATGCCGAAAAAAAAGTATTTAACTTTTACCATTAGTGCTTGCTGTTCTGGTGGTCAATTAAAAGTGAAATAAAGATAATTAATATACACACAAGAGCCATTACATTGACCACCCTCCATTTATAACAATGGGCTCGCCCCGGAACAATGCTTTCATGGGGCACATTAGGATTCATAATCCTCATAGAACTATCCCTGACGTCTGTTATTCTTGGTTGCTTGGTTGATACTTGGACATAGTTGCAGACCAGGTTCACCCATTCATGGCAACAGTTTTTCCTGCGGGGGATGGNAATGATATATTAACATTGTCGTGGGGAATTTTATTTATTGCTGACAGCTTCATTTTTTGCGCTAACCAATGCGTTGATTGAAAAAAAAAAAGAGAGCGAAAGCGAGCGATTAAATGTGCCATATATAACGTCTTAACTTTTATGATGAATTTCTCAAATATATAAATATTTTAATTTAGAGCTCATAAGATATTAAAACAGTTTCCTAATTAAATTGAGGTATTGACATAAGGTTTTCATTTCATACCATTAATGAGTATGACTTCGAATTATTATGTCACATACTCTGCTTTTTTTTAATTAAAGTTTTTCAAGTGCTTTTACTTATTTTTGAAATTTAATTCATTATTTTGTTACGATTAACATATTACAAACAAAAGCAGTAAAAAAATTGTATATAGTATAGCAAAAGTATTGCATTATTTATTCACAAAATGTTCTTACATAAATTTAACAAATTGTTATTTGCTTCTTTTAAAAATACTGAATTTAGAAAACAATGACGCGAGTTTTTAAATGTAGTTTTTGCTAACAAAAGCCTTCTAATACCGAAAAAAAGTATTTAACTTTCACCATTAGTGTATGCTGTTCTGATGGTCAATTAAAGGTGAAATAAAGATAATTAATATACACCGAAGAGCTATTACATTATGACCACCCTCCATCTATAACAATGGGCTCGCCCCGGAACAATGCTTTCATGGGGCACATTAGGATCCATAATCCTCATAGAACTATCCCTGACGTCTGTAAGCTACTTGGACATAGTTGCAAACCAGGTTCACCCATTCATGGCAACAGTGTTTCCTGCGGGGGATGGTGTTTACCAATAGGATAATGCATAATGTCATAAGAGCCGAATCGTCGAGGAACATTCCAGTGACTTTCAAGTCATGTCTTGGCCCCCAAATTTACCTGACCTTAATCCAATAGAGCATTTGCGGTCCTACTCGGTAAACCAAATTCGTGCTGCCACGTTACCCCCTCGCAATGTGAGGGAATTGCAGGACCAGTTGGGGAGCGCTTGGTACCAGATACCCCAGACTACCTATCAGCACCTTGTGGAATCAATGCCACTTCGAGTGCTAGCAGTATTGAGAGCGAAAGGTGGTCCTACATGTTATTAGCAGGGGAAGGGGTCATAATGTAATGGCTCTTCGGTGTATACTTATAGAGAAGATAAGAAAAACTATTGAAGTAACGTTAAAAGTGAACGAGTGGCACTCAAAACATTATTTTTTCTAGTTAAAAATTATTTATTCAAAATTTTAAAATTCTACTAATTTAAATATTTTTTGCTTATTATTGAAATTAAAATCTTTTATTTTTAAAGGATTTCATTAAAGCACCGGTAATCGAATTAAAATTTTACGGTAGACTAATAATTTTCTAAATGTTTTAGTACACTGTTAAGCAGCAATTAAATCAAATCAAACGATGATAATAATTGTGCAGATATTTTTTATACTTCATATAATATCTGTTGATATTCTACCATTCCAAAGACAGAATATCGAATTGTTACCCCCAAGAGTGTCTTTCGAATCAGCAATCGCAAAGTCTCATCACTTTCGATTCAGTATGTTAGGTATCTTTCTCGACCCTCGTCGCTCCATTCGACCCCTGAGTCCAATGAATTAACCCCACTTCTCGATTTCTCTCTGTTATCTTCACCCATACAGCTGCCAGCCGTGTGGACAAAGGCAACCCCTGTCGAATCAAAAGGATTAAGACAGGAAAATAAAAGATTCAATCCATGGTACTACTGAGCCCAGGTACTTATATAAACATAAAAGACAATTGCTGGCTCGGCGCCAAATAGTGAACTTGTTCCCCAAATAGTCAGGATCAGGAAAGGTCTTACTTGTTTTAAGAAGTTCGTCTCCAGGACAAAAGGAAAAAAAAAGGGATTATGTTCAATAAAGCAAGAAGGGACTTCGGGTATGTGTCGCCTGTTTTTTCCCCCTAACTGAGATTGCAGCAATAGAAGAAGGGAAAAAATAGTGTTGTTGTAGTTTTTTCCCCCTATTCTTTTTTGTCTCAGCCCGAATTGTTTTTTGATGAGGTATTCCTGATGTTATTCCATCACTTGCAGCAGTTAGGATAATGATATGAAAGACAAATAATTTATCATCCAGGCATGAAATAAAAATGAACAATTAAGAAGACGCTATAGTGGGGTATAGCGTCTTCTTAATTATGACTTTCATGCTAGAGTAAACCATGAAGTTTCAAGTGCCGAAAATGTTTTTTTAATGCAAACAAATTATGACTTGATATCTAAGGATTACGCTGAGGAGTAATCATGTAATAATTTGCTTACATTTTGATAATTTGAAAATATTTTTGTGGCATTTAAAATTTTCCGTTTTAGTCTAGCAATACAAAGTCACATTTAAAAAAAATTAAATTTTTCAATGTTTTAAAAAGACGCTGTACCGTGGTAGGTATAACGTCTTCTTAATCATGACTTTCATGGGAAATTCTCCTTCACCTACATAATTGTATTTAAGTAATACAGTCATTTTGTCAAATATTAAGTAATACAGTAAATGTACAATAATTTTTTTAAAAAAATAGAAAAAAGCGAGTTGAGGAAAGGCTAAAGTAAATCATGAAGTTTCAATAAAAGAAAACATTTTTAAAAATATCAAAATGCAAACAAATTACGGCATGATATCTAAGGATTACGCTGATCAGTAATCATGTAATAATTTGTTTGCATTTTGATAATTTGAAAACAATTTTGTGGCATTCAAAACTTTCTGTTTTAGTCTAGAATTACCTAAAGTCACATTTAAAAAAAAAATTAAATTTTTCAATGTTTTAAAAAGACGCTATACCATGGTAGGTATAGCGTTTCCTTAATCCTGACTTTAATGGGAAACTCTCCTTCACCTACATAATTGTAATTAACAGTAATTTTGAAATATTAAGTAATGCAGTAAATGTACAGTAAATTTTTCACAAAAATAGAAAAAGCTAGTTAAGGAAAAGCTAAAGTAAATCATGAAGTTTCAATTGCCGAAAACTTTTTTCAAAATATCAAAATGCAAACAAATTACGGCATGATAACTGGGGATTACGCCGTAGAGAAGTAATCATGTAATACGTTTACGTTTTGACATTCTAAAAGGATATTTTTGGATATACTTCATGGTTTACATAGTTTTTCCTGAAATCACTTTTTTAAAACTTTTAAATTTTAAAATATGTGAAACAGAAACAGATTGGATATGAAACAGAATTTGCCATGTAAATTTTCCATTTCGGTATACCGTTATTCTATCGTCAAGGAGAACGCTATTACGCACTCTTAACGATTAAGACGATTGTCTAAGCGATTGTCGTTATATATAAAATTTTCATAGTCAAAATCATTAAATGAATGTTTAGAAGCGAAATAAGAGAAAGCTTGTTTAAATTCTTGGTTTAAAGAGATAATAAGAAATTTAAGTTAGGAATAGATTCTAATATGCGATCCAGTTGAGAACTAATTGGCCAACGAAGTTATTTAATTTCTATGCTATTAGAAATGTATGAAATTGCCTTAAATTACGTTTACAATTGAACCGAGCGTATTTCTGGGACATTTGCCTTTGCCTCGATAAGTATTACATAGATTCGCGAACATATATAAGTCAAAATTGAATTTTCTTTTTTTTTTCTTTTTAGACACGCTGTAAAGATGTGTAGTAGGAAGAATTCAGCAAAACTTCTGAAGCTGCTTAAAACATTATTTCAGCTCATACATTAAGTATGTGCAACACTTTCATAGTTTTTCTTTCAGATAAAATGCAACTTACCGCTTAGTTTGAGTTTAAAATGGCCCAATGGTCCCGTTCCCACCTCATTTCTTCCAGCACAGAAATAAACTCCCTCAGACGCTGCATTCACTTTTTCCATGGTCAGTACAGAAGCAGATGTTGTGACTTGATTCGAAGAACCGTTATTGCTCATCACTCTAGTGGGTGACTCCCATAGATATTTCGAGGCCTCTGGGTGTCCGAGGTCATCTAGCTGACAAGAAAGCGTCACAGTGTGACTTTTTACAGCAACTGTCTCCAGCTGAGCAATCGTTGCAGACCCAGGTGGATCTGAAAATATATATTTAAATGCAGCATTTGCATATGATTTGTTTTATAACTCAAAATTTAAACAAATAATTTTTAAGAGACCCAAGATGATACTAGAGTCATGGTGGCTCAGAAGATAGAGCACTCATCTCTAAATGAGATGACACGGTTTCTGGCCGATTCGAATTCTGCTCAAGGCTCTCGCACCGAGCATTGAGATGACGGGAAATATCCGCAATGGAACATGGGTTAGAATCCCCTTTGCGACGGGCTAACCAAGGGAGGTTTAAATAGTTTTCCTCTCGATGTTACGCAAATGTGGATATGTTCCATCAAACATACTTTGAATTAGATTTAAAAATTACAAAGCTATGGAGTCGACCATTGATAGTCGCAAACCCAAAACTAGGTCGCCTCTTTATTGCCAGTTATAAAATAAATAAAATTATAAAACCAGTTTGATTTTATCTATCAAGTGAGTAATTGAATATGTAATTTTATCTTCTAAGGTAAAATTTTTTTACAGTAGTGCAGATTGCGATATATGCCCTGCGGTATTATATGCTAAAATAAAAACTTTGTACGTTTTAAAGTCGATTAAGAGGGCGAAATTTGATAAATAATATAGTGAAGTTTTCCGTGTTTCTGGCTCTATGGAAACACTAAAAAGGTCGGTAATTTTTTTTCAATATGCTTTGATAATGATTTTGGTAAAATTAGGAATAAAATATATTTTTATAATATGTTACAAAATGTGTTGATCGTGGTAAAATTTGGTAATTTTATCATGATACTTCAGAGCGTTTCACTAAACCATTTATTTTGTTAGATTTACTTTTCAGCTATCTATTTCTTACTGTATGTGTGGTTATTATAACAATAATTTTGTAAACCTGAATTTCCTGTAAACCATTACCTGAACGATTACCATTTTGATTCTTTTACCAAAATTATACTTTGTTTAGTCGAAAGGTCATTACCATAAAACAAGTTCATTTTCCTTGAATTGCTTCCTTCTTGTAGTATATACAGTGTGCTTTAATTTTTAAACGCGTTTTTCTCCTCGCTAGCAGATGTACTTTATCAATTTAAGGGGGCACCCTTCAGGTTTACTTCATATATTAAGTTACACTATAAAATGAATTTCTTATATCGGGTCCTTACATTGTATTTTAAACATATTAAATAATAATACAGCTCAAAACAAGCAAGTATTATATGTAATATTAGAAATACTGTAACGAGAGCAGTAAAATATTTTCTTATATTTTATTTCATTTAATAGCATTCAACTTGACTTAATACAATATTTCTCTTACAAATTCTAAAAAAATATTTATTTTTTTGTCAACGACAAGATAAATAATAACAAGAGAAATAAACTGATGCGGAAATTGAAAATTAAAGAAATATTTACTTTAGAATTTTGAATACCGTTCTAAAATTAAAGCTAGAAAGAAAACAAACCCGTCAAGTTATTGTCTTTATCAATTTAGATAAGAATTTCAGAGTAAAGTTTGTATACACGGAAAGTAGAAAAAAAAGTAAAGCAATATTACTGTTCACCCTTTTTTACTTCGAAAGTTATATTATATTCTCATAATATAATTATTTTAATTTTTGTTTCTAAAAGAATAACATAGATCGACATAATTTTGAGGCATACATTGTAGTGTTTTCAGATTGGTTTCATGACTTTATGGTTTATACATAAATGCTGAGAAATTTTTTTTTCTTCTTTACGTTCAAATGGAATTTTTTCCGCATTTCGTCTCGATTTGTGGGGGAAGAAGTTGTACCTTGGAACAAATTGAAAACAAATATTTTATTTTCACTTGAGTAAAAATTAAGGTAGAAATGTAAGTAATATCTAATTGTTNGTTTTTCTCCTCGCTAGCAGATGTACTTTATCAATTTAAGGGGGCACCCTTCAGGTTTACTTCATATATTAAGTTACACTATGAAATGAATTTCTTATATCGGGTCCTTACATTGTATTTTAAACATATTAAATAATAATACAGCTCAAAACAAGCAAGTATTATATGTAATATTAGAAATACTGTAACGAGAGCAGTAAAATATTTTCTTATATTTTATTTCATTTAATAGCATTCAACTTGACTTAATACAATATTTCTCTTACAAATTCTAAAAAAATATTTATTTTTTTGTCAACGACAAGATAAATAATAACAAGAGAAATAAACTGATGCGGAAATTGAAAATTAAAGAAATATTTACTTTAGAATTTTGAATACCGTTCTAAAATTAAAGCTAGAAAGAAAACAAACCCGTCAAGTTATTGTCTTTATCAATTTAGATAAGAATTTCAGAGTAAAGTTTGTATACACGGAAAGTAGAAAAAAAAGTAAAGCAATATTACTGTTCACCCTTTTTTACTTCGAAAGTTATATTATATTCTCATAATATAATTATTTTAATTTTTGTTTCTAAAAGAATAACATAGATCGACATACTTTTGAGGCATACATTGTAGTGTTTTCAGATTGGTTTCATGATTTTATGGTTTATACATAAATGCTGAGAAAAATTAGTTTCTTTCTGCACGTTCAAATGAAATTTTTT
This sequence comes from Parasteatoda tepidariorum, assembly GCF_043381705.1. Taxonomy (NCBI): domain Eukaryota; kingdom Metazoa; phylum Arthropoda; class Arachnida; order Araneae; family Theridiidae; genus Parasteatoda; species Parasteatoda tepidariorum. The sequence continues at coordinate 22,012,063 of NC_092205.1, read as the reverse complement.
CCGCATTTCGTATCTAACTGTAGGGGGAGGAGTTGTATCTTGAGCAGTTAGAAAATAAATATTTAATTTTTACTTGGGTAAAAATTAAGGTAGAAATGAAATTAATAACTAATTGCTTACTATTTAAAGAATATATAAGCAGTTTAAAATTAAAAATATGTTAGTTTAAAACAGAGCAATAAATCATTTTTTACAACCTTGCAAAAGGTATAACAATCCCAAAGTACAACACTAAGTTGTAACTAGGGATACAGAGTGTTTGTTGTACCCTGGTACTAAATTAAAAATAAATAAAATATAGCAAATAAATCTTATTTAATGAATATAAAATACAAAACATAATAGAAAACATAAAAAAAGGCTTCTTTAGCTTTAGAATAGTCCAAGGGCATGTCATATGCACTGAATTTCACAGGAAGCTTGAGTGATTGCTGTTGTTGCTCTGAAAACCCTGTTACTGAGAGTGGAGGCCATTTACATATTTTTTCTTCTTCATCTATTTTATGTATAGTTTCATTTCTTTAAAAAAAGATATTTTATCCTGATTTAACAGGTTCGTTCCATTTTAACAATTTAGTCCCAAGGTACAAAAAATTGAATAAAACAAAAGCATGCCCTGTAAAAATATTCGTGGTTAGTTGTTCAGATTAACTAACCATACTATTAAGTAGAACATAATTAAAAGTTCAATATGCTATCTCAGAGATGCCTACTTGCTCCGGACAGCAAATATATATTTTAAAGTGATAGTTTATCAATTGTGATTCTTGATTTAATAAATTCAATTTAGTCGATTTTTATCCGCCACAATTTCTAAATAATTCGTAGGCTTATATAATTCACCACTTTATAGAACTTATGTCATGCTATACCTTTTAAAAAGGAAGCAAAAATAGTCAAATATTTGCAAAATTTACTTTGCAGTTACTTACCGTTTTTTTTTAATTATTTTGTCGCGTCCGGAGCAGTTGGCATCTCTGCTATCTTGATTTTTAACCCTAATCAATTAAGAATATGTAGATAAAAAAAATGAAATAATGCTAATTTACTTGTCGATGCATTTTTTCCCTTTTATTTTCTAAATCCCGCTAATCTCACTCTAAAGTTGCTAGTTATTCTTCCCTAACTTTTGGTGATTAAGGGAACAACTATGTAATTCAGGTAACTTTTATTAGTCGCCAATTGATGACAAAGCTATGCTGTTCGTCCCAAGATGCAACTGTCCTAAGGTACAACGCTCTCCTCAACTACATGATCTTAAAAAAGCGAAGTAGTATATTGAGCAAATGATAACAATGAAAAAAAAAGAAACGTAATACTCTAAAAAACTTTAGATCTAATGGTCAAATTTTCTAAGAAATTTTTTTATTGGTTTGAAGAACAGACTTTAATTAAGGTAGACGATATTTTGAGCTAAAAAATGATACAGAAAAACAGAAAGAGAACGTCAGACAGTCAGAAAGATTCAGACAGATTTTTTCCGACAGTAATATTAATATTTTTTGCCAGGACTTTAAGAATAAGATTTAACGAGGCTAATAAAAGCTTGATAAATGATAAAGAAAACAATATAACATGCATCACCAATGTAAAAAAAGTGAAAAAAAAATTTTTTTTTAAAAGAGTGAAGCTGGCTTTAGTTTGAAGATGTTGTGAATTGTTTTGGATATATTTAAAAATGTGGCTGAATAAATGAACATGTTCTTTTAATAGTATTAAGAAGAAGATCACGAATACCCACACATATGACTTATGACATCGGTGCAGGCTGATGAAGTGTTAAAGATGAGCTAAGTTTCTCCACATAAGTTAGAAGATGAATTAACGAGAAATTAATTAAACACAGCTCCGTATCACTTATTGAATTTGTTGAATTCTTTCTCGTCTGCGTCTTTTACTTAACTCAGATTTATTATTTGCATTTTATTTCAACCGTGAAATATTTTTGTTTTGTGAACCTGGCAATTTCGATGCATAATTAGTTTAGGCTCTACATGGCTTCGTGTTTGTCTTTAATTTAAATAAGAAATATATAGTGAAGGAATCGAAATCTTTGTGAAAGAATATAGAATGTTTCATTTAAGAGAATTAATTCTTGGCGGGCTTATCTTACTCGAAATAGAATGGAAAGACCAGTTTATAACGTAAGCAAATACTATGTTTCAACAACCAATAGGGATCAAGATACCCGCACTACGTCACTTGCAAGTGTCCCATTGCACAATCAAATTTTTAATTATATCATTGTCGATGGCGCTAGTTTAAACCCAGACCACTCTGCTATTTCTTAACATTTGTAATATTTAATATTGTTTAACATTATTACTTTACTATCCTTATATTCATTTAATATTTTTAAATTTAATTTTTCNAAAAAAAAAAAAAAAAAAAAAAAAAAAAAAAAAAAAAAAAAAAAAAAAAAAAAAGAAATCCTATAATGTATTTAGAACAACGGTTGAAACCTTAATACTCTTAAAGTTAATATAACTTATTGCTTTCTCCATAGTTAATCTGAAAGTTTTTATTCAAATTGATAGAAAAAATTGCACTCAATTGCAAATTCAGATACTTTTATATCTGAAAATAACTGAATCCGTAATTTGTTCCTTAATTATTCATTATTTTTCCCTCTAGAATTTAATAAAGACTGAAAAAAAATCGTACTAATCGTGAAATCGCACAAAAAATCAACTTGAAGAATGCAAATTTAAATACAAAAACCATGTACATGTTATGGCCATCTTTTCTGTATTAGGAATATTCTCCGTATTTTGGGGATCAAGGATCCAAATCTGTTAACGAAAAAAATAAGCCTATTCAAGAAAAATACTTTTCTGCGTAACATCTGTGACTTTTGACAGTGACTGGGATCTTTTCTGTAACTGAAAACTTATCTGGCATAAATATTTGAGTATATTTATAGTTAGTTCGACAAATTATTATGACTGCACAACAGTACCTAAAGTTTCATCAAATAATTAGATCATAAGTTTCTTTTGTTTTCTTTTTCTGTTTTCGCATTGCGCAAATGTAGATGTTAAGGCGACATTTTAGTGAATAATAAATGCTATGATTTAATAAAATCTCTTATATTTTATTGATTTTTAAAGTATAATTCTTATATTTTATTAGAAATTCAGGAATATTATATTTAAAGAAGCATGGTGGATTTTGCAATATCAATTGCATTTTTATTGGGAGAAAGGAATGAATTATTTATTTTTGCCAAGAAAGAGAGCTGCTTAAACTTTTTTTAGGGGACATACGAATATTAGATAAATATAAAGTTTTTCATGAAACTTTGAATATCATGCATCATTTGTGGAAATAATTTATTTAAATATAGTATTTTTGAAAAAATCTGAACTTGTTGCTAGGTAATTTTTGGAGAACGAATGGGCCAATAAATTCTAAATTATTTTCTTTTAATTTAAATTATTTATTATTAAATCAAATTTGATCTAAACATAGAAATTAATAAGCATTTTGCTAGTATTAACAGTTTCTTAATATGAACAATTTGCGAGCATAAACTGTTTTACAAAATATTAACAATTTTTTAGAACATCGAGTTTCAGAAGTAAGGAATTCAACAATTGTATAGAATTAATTGTATTGTAAATAAATAAAATAATGTAATGTATTAAAGTTATTACTTTCACTTTAATTTATGCATTTGTAAGTAATAGTTTTAAGTACTTATATTATCTGCTAAAACAAGTCCCTCAGAAACTATTGTCTTCTCAATTTTTTTTGCTTATCAGATCAAATTTTTTGTCACTGATTTATTCTGAAATACATCAAATTTTACAATTATGCATCAATTCACCTAAACTATAAATCTTAATGTAAAATTATGAGCCATAATCTTCAAAGAAAATCCCCTCAGATATAAACACGAAACTTTTCTAGAAGTTATTCCTAGCCTTGCAAACACTTGCAAACTTCAACGAAACTGTTGGTAGATACAGTAGATTTGAATAGTTGACGCTCTATGGTTTATAATTTAGGATCCAATACATGTTTTTGCTTATTTATGCACAATTACATCATGAACTATGATTATAGATATTGCATGAAGGAATGATATACTTCTCTGTGTGTAATTAGTTTTAAATTTGCTTTTTTTATTGCTTCATTTTAATATAAAATATTAAACAAAGAAAGGATTGTATAGATTTATGTTAATATTTCGAAATATTTTTATATTGCTCATTTATGTAAGAATATAAAAATTTCCTATAGTATTCGAATCATTTATCTTCGATTTCAGTTTTATTCCAGATAAAAATTGCTTCGGTTGTATTTTTATTTAAGACCAGATATTGCTTTCGGTCATATAATAAATTATATTATGAACAAGGGAAAAAATTTACAAGTTACATTAATAACACATTTTATAATTTTTTTTTTCAGTTTAAAAGGAATAATGATGCATGTCTTCTATATAAATATGTATTTTATTCATCATTGAAATAAACTTAAGAACAAGAAAAATAATGGAAAATAAAACATCTAATATAAATTGTAGTTTACTTTCCAAAATGTACTTCTGTCTTTGTTAGTACACGATATCCCCCAAAATTTAAAATCTCCCTATTTCATGGAGCTATAATAAAGTAATAACCAAACGAACATAAAAAATTCAATTTAAAATAATTAGAGAAAACGATTTATTCTAACATGGCGCTAAGACCGCTTAGGATAGAGTTACTCTTTTGTAACCCACTGAAAAGAGAAATAGTAAAAAAAAAAAAGAAAAAGAAAAAGAAAACATGTTGGCTATTTATATGCTCTAACATTGAGTGGAATTCTACAATAATTATAAAAGCATTATAAATTCAAATCGTTTTCTCATTATCAATTTTAATAAATTTTTAATCGAAGAGAATTAAAAAAATTTTTAAGAAAGTACTTTTTGCGAAATGATACAGATTATTTTTAAAATGCATTAACAATCCAATATAAACTTAATATCTTAAATAGGAAAATGCCAATTCAATTTCTTCGAAAAAATGATCTAAATAAAAATGGTAGATTTCAGGATAACTTCCCTTTCCTATCTAAATTTCTGTATTTTTTTTAAAATAAAACATAGCAAGATAATTTCAGGGCATTACTTGATAAAAAAACAGCTGTTATTTTCCAACTGTGCAAATTTTACAAAACGAATTATTACTTGAAAATTCCTTGTTGACAAACCAATGCGTAGAAAATCGTTTTGATAACAAGCGACTAATGCTAGAATGTCATGCTATATAACATTTATTTTCTTAATTCATTAAAAATTACTTTTTAAACTGATAATATTCGAACACAAAGTGAAACATTTCTTAATTATAATTAACACTAAAATTACAAAAATATTCCAGCGTACTATCAATTTTTTTTTCCTTTTTCGAGAAAATAATAATCCCACTAAATAAAGTAATTACAACTAATGAGGGACATATATAGTCGTTAAATCTGATTTAAAATGAATAATATTTGCTTAAAACTCACTGATAAATATTTTAATAAAATAAAAGAATATATTTAACGTAAGAAACTGCTGTAATCAAAATATATTTAAATTATATTAGTCGCTTTACAATTAAAGGAAATTGAAGAAACATAACAACGATATCCAATTATTGAGAAATAAATTAGATACGGGTATTAACATTTAATCTCTGAGCAATATTTGTTGCAAAATAACAAGCAAGTTTTTTTTTGTTTCGTTTCTCATTAATTCCTTTCTCTTAAAATACATTAAAAACTGATGCTTCTAAATCTTTTGCTTACACAAGTTTCTTAAACATAATCTCTTGAAGTAATTATCATATCTCCAAAATTTAAATTTATAAATTTGTTTTTAATCTCGAGAAAATAAATTTTAATAACAGAATGCAGACTGCAGATGTAATTTCTTGACAGCTTTTTAATATGTTTTAGTTTTTGAATTCATAAATTGGGAAAATATTGCAGAATTTTCTAAGAGAGTGTTTACCCGTATCTATTTGAGAATAATTTTTAAATTATGTTAATGATTGCTTTAGGGAACTCTTGAAAATTGAGAAGCAGAAAAGAAAACACTTCCAAAAACATGAAGGCCATTGATAATTGAAAATTAAAAAATATATATATAAAAAAAGAGTGTTTTTCTGAAAATTATAGATTTATTTTTAATGTAAGTGTTTATTTTATTTTATAACCGTCGTTGAGTAGTCGACCCAATTTTGGGTTTACAACTACTAACGTTCAACTCCATAGCCTTGTAATTTTGAACCCAATCCAGAAGGCAAGAGATCTCCTGCATCAAGTATGGGGAAAAATTCTGTTTTCGTGGAGGACTTTTTGATGCACCTAACCGACCTTGGCGTTACATGGAGAGGAAAATCACGAAAAAATTCCACTGTTAGCCTGACTACAAGGGGACTCTTATCCATGATCCATCTTCTACTGAGGATATTTTAAATCAGCAGTGTGGTCGGTGAGATCCGGACCGCATGTTGCATAGACATTATTAACCATTTCTTATAAGAGCATTTAAAATGGATGTAGAGTCGTTTCAAAGTGTACTGAATCCAGAACGGAAAACCGCGTAAAGTATGCATTTTAGAGGCAATATGTCGATAAAGCGGGCATTTTTATTCGAATTGTTCCGTTGAAGGTGACCATTGTCCAGGTCGAATAGCTATAAGCAAAAAATGTAAACATTTTCATGAATGGCGATGCCAAGTGCATCACAAGCAAATACTATGAGCTCAAATTTATCCAAATAATGAATATATATGATGAAATATACAAAATATAAATCATGGATATGTATAAAATTTATGAATAAATGAAGAAAGAGGTAACCAAATAGTTATCACTTGTGACACTTGTGCATTATCTTCACTGAAAATTTTTCAACTGCACGCTTTTCTGCTTTGGACCCATCACTCTTTACCAGGACTTTTATTTTAAATACTCTCATCTGAACCTATTATGCAGCTGTACACAGTCTACAGGACAATTTTCCTACCGTCCATTATAGCTCTAAATGATGCTGCTGCTGATTCTCCTGTATTTCTGACATAATCACACATATCTCCACATTTTATTTCGACAACTATTATAGCAATTTTTAGCTATTCTGAAAATCTATTAATTCTTATTTATCTGCTTCTGAAAAAGTAGCGTTATAAGAAGTACTAAAATGTGTGTGTTTTTTTTTAATGAATGAATGAAAGAATAAAATTTAAGAATAATTTTTAATACATATTTATAATAATTTCGAGATAATGTGGTGGTACCGCTTACAAAATTCAAACATTTATTTTTATTATGCAAATAAAGTAAATCAAAAATTAGAAAATTTGTGGGAAATTAGACTTACTCTTTGTGAAGGACTTATGATGGAACTAATCTACAGTTGTCTTTGAATGGAGAGGAAAACAACGAATATCTCTCTCTGAAAATCATAGTTAGCCTAACGGCAAAGGAGCTTTAAACCATGATCCGCCTACCACAGAAGATATTTGACTTTAGCACTGTGGTCAATGCGAGCTGGAAGCATAATTCATAGCGACAAGTCATCGCGGTGTTTTCGAACAAGGCACACCAACACGGGTAGCGAGTGCTCTATTCCCTGAGTCAGCACAGCTTGGACCAATATATGTGAAATATCTCCACGGATACAAATAATTGACTTAGTCTTAAGATAGTTGTGCTAACGTTAAAGTCAAGCACACCATTATAATGTTTTTTAAATCAATGCTCATTTCAAACAATAGCTAAACTGACCAAACGAGTTGAACGCTGTTCCAAAGTTATTTTTTTTAACATTTCTCGGCTTAAGACCGACAAGGTATAAATTTAAGGTATAAATTTTAAATACAAATATTACTCACAGTGAATATCCAAATATTTTGCTTCTGAATCTGAACTCCAGCCGGCAGTGTTAAGCCCCCTGCATGTATAATTGCCACTCTCGTCTCTTGTCAGATTCTTGAGTGTGAGTTCGTTCCTCTCTGTTTCTGCGTGGTCACCAAAAATGGGCAAGTCATTGTGATACCATCTGACAGCCATCAGCATAGCAGGATTGCCATCAATAGGATTGCACGACAAAACTGCCTCTGTCATCTCGGCTGCAACTTCTGGGACAACACTCACACTCACTGATGGTGGATCTATGGAAATCAATATAAATGCATCAGATACCAGATAAGGAAGTTATAGGGCATCTCATCCGCGAGTGTTATTGGGACGACACTCACACTCACGGATGGTGGATTTATGGTAATCGGTATAAATGCAGGAGTTACCACATAAGGAAGTTATAGGGCATTTCATCCATGAGAGTTATTGGGACGACACTCACACTCACGGATGGTGGGTCTATGGAAATCAATATAAATGCATCAGATACCAGATAAGGAAATTGTAGGGCATCGCATCATTGAGTGTTATTGGGACGACACTCACTCTTGCGGATGGTGGATCTATGGAAATCAATCTCCCAATGTGTTGATGTTTCTGTGAGATACCATATAATGAAGTTTTATCATCCAAGAGTGTAAGTGGGATGGTGCTCCTACATAAGAATGATTTTATAGAATGCGAGAGATGCCATATAATAAAGTCATAGATTGACCAAAATTATGTTTTGCTCTGAAGCAGAGTGATTCAGAAAAGTTGTTACGAGGTTGAAGGAGAAATTGGACGTAAAGATTGAGAGTTTTGTAGAAGTTCATGGCCAAAAATGGTATTGTACGCAGCTAGAAGAATTTTTCTATTATGATTTTCCTGTTAGTGCTGCTTTGAATTAGTAATTTTATTTAAACAAATTACATTTTTTATGCTTAATATTATGTTAACAAATACTGTCACAAATTGCCTTTAATTAACTAACAAAATAACTACATAAGTTATTTTGTTGTTACCCAATGATTTGGCAACTAACTTGAGTAGTGTATATTCAGATGGGCTCAGAAATAGTTTTATCGTTATTTAATGATTTAGTGACCAACTTGACAATTGTATTCAAAAAGGTTCAGAAATCGCTGTTTTGTAGTCATTCATATATTTAGTGATTAAAATTACTAACACTCCACGTCATTAGTTACGATAAATCAGCCATTTACGAGCCTATTTGAATACAGTTCCTTTCAACAACTATTAGAAAACAAAAAATAGCATAAAATTAGAATAATTTCTATAAACAGAAGTAGATTTAAGCCTCTCGAAGAGAATCAGGCACCCCTAAATGCGTACGATTACATCTCGAACGAGGAATAGGGTACCAAGTAAATACATTTTATTTGATTCACATATTGCACCCATTTTTTTAAAGGAATAATTGACAATTAAGCATGAAATAATTTAAGGTACCTATTTATGGTTCAACACTGCAGTGTTTTTTCACAGCAAGAAATTCAGAATAAGCATGAAATTAATAAACCACAATGGCCATACTATAGTTCAATTTGAACGGAAATATGATTCAATTTAGTAACTTATTAAGATTGGCATAAATTTGCCAGGTTTTATAATTCAGTTTTGCAACGATTCTTCTGTAAATGTAATCGAAAGTTAAGTGTGAAATCAATGAATCACGGTGACCAAAGATCATATGATAAGTAATATATTTTATTTTAGCAATTTTTTACTAAAATTATCACACAGTCACAAATTATTACAAATAAGTCCGAATTTTATCAAGCAAAAATAATTATACACCACAAATTAGGTTAAATGAGATGTTTACTTTGGATTAAGTGCAATACTTTAAAAGTTTTTTGATTCAATGAAATTTTCCTATTCACAATTTATGAACGTGTCAAATCTATTTTCTCGTGAGATAATTTTAAAATACATCATTCTAGTCTCACGAGTCTATTTCGTTTCGTTCGGAAATTTGGAGAAAACTTGACATTTTGAGTTTAGTATAACAACGGCACGTTTTCCAGCTCCTACCGCCAACCAAATTCGAAATTTAATCACCCACAACTGCAGTTAACTCGAATTTACTCGTTTGTTTTAGACTGACTTCTAAAGTGGTCGACAAATTTGTAGAATTTCATAAGTTCTGAGAACGAGAACGTACAACAACCGTGTTGTTTGTCGATGTTATTAGTAAAGTGTAGGCAATGAAAATTCGAGAAATGGTATACTCTGTGCAAAGAGCCATTAGGTAAATTGAAAGCAAGTTTCAAAATATTTTGTGAGTCAATTATATAAATGGAATTTTGTAAAACTGACTGTTTAATGAAGAAGGAACCGACTTTATTTAATAATAGTTGCATTTTTTATTTGTACAAATTAGCAATAGGTTTAACAAAGTTTGCAATTTTTATTTTTTTCTAGAAATGTTCATTAGAAATTCAAGAATGCATTTTAAATAATGGTTCTACTGATAATTTCCTTTCTTATACTTTGAACTAAAGCAAAATCATAACAATGTTTAAAAACCTAAACACAATCTGTAAATTTTGAATTAATAACTTTGTTTTATGTATAATGCCAATAACATGTTTTACAGGTCTTGTTAAAATATGCAACATAATTGCACAGACAGCAACTAACTACATCACCAAGAATAATATTTTTGAATTAACAAAAATTTGTATCCGTATACCCTTTAACAAATTCAGAAAAAAATATTGGCTTTGGTGCGAGTGTTTTGTTTCTGAGTAGATAGTTAACCTCGCAACTAAAGTTTCTTTTATAGGGTACTTTTCTTATCAGTGCTCTGGAATCAACTAAATCACTCTAAATTCTCTCACATTGCTTCTGTTTAAATAGTTAATCCTGAATTCAAAGTTTGCCGTATGCTGTAGTTTTCTTACCAGTACTTCGGAATCAGCCAAAGCACGCTAAATTTTTTCCCATTGATTCTGCTTAGATAGTTAACATCGAATCCAAAGTTTCCCGTATGCGGTAGTTTTCTTACCAGTACTTCGGAATCAACCAAAGCACGCTAAAATTTTTCACATTGGTTCTGTTTAGATAGTTAACATCGAATCCAAAGTTTCCCGTATGCGGTAGTTTTCTTACCAGTACTTCGGAATCAACCAAAGCACGCTAAATGTTTTCACATTGGTTCTGTTTAGATAGTTAACATCGAAACCAAAGTTTCCCGTAAACGGTACTTTTCTTACCAGTACTCCGGAATCAATCAAATCACACGAAATTCAAGTACTTACACAAGACGTCCAAGCCCAGAGTGTTACTGGAATTCCCTCTTCCGAAGGCATTCCTGACGTGGCATCCGTAGGAGCCAGCATCTTTCCTGGACACTCTCCTCAGTATCAATTGTGGACTCGGCACAAACGATGGGCTTCCACTTGAAGAGGCACTCGGTGATTTGGTAAGTTTTGGCGTGATCACAGGAAGTGGAATGTATTGTCGAAGCGGTAGACCGTCCTTGTACCAAATGACTTCAGTGACATTTGGGGGATTGGCGCTGAAATTGCAAGTCAAAACAGCTTCACCACTCTCGTTGACTATTAACCCTCCCACTGGTTGGACACTCACTGATGGTGGATCTGAAAAGAAAGAGAATTCATTTTGAAATGCGGCTTCTTGTTAGTCTAAATTATTCATTGAAAAGAATGTACCACAGTGATAAATAATATGACGGAATGAAACAGGGGGTAGGGCAAATAGATTTTCTGGATTCAATAACTCTTATCAGACAAAATTTTCCATCACAAACTTTCTCTTCAATCATTTGTGTTAATCGATATGTTGCATTAAACCTAACACTTTTGACTAGTTCTGTATCTTTAAGCAAGTAAAAAGAGTTTTATCTTCAATTTGACACATTTAGGAAACAGTTGCGTCCATAAAGATGAAAATTAAGCGANTTTTAAAATACTTGTAAAAAGTTATAATATGCATAATAATTTTATAAGTAAATAAAATTCAGTAAATTGCTTACTTTATTATGACACCTAATGGATTAACATACTTACAATGAAAAATTGCGTTACAATTTAATTAAATGTTATCTAACAAGCTATTTGAGTTTTTCATTCTCATATCACACTTTCAATTCCAAAAATATTTTAGCTTACCTTTGCAAGCATTAAATGGACCATTAAAATGTTAATATAATAATTAAAGAAATTCTGATCGTATTTCGCACATTAGCACACAAATTTCAATAAATTCTCCCACTACAAAAGTGGTTAGATCTTTACAATTAAACTAAGTTAACATGAGCTTCCGCTATAAATTAAAGGAAGAATGCGCACATAATTCCTTACAAGCAGTGATGGGCATCATTCACGGAAATTTTATTCTTGACAAAAATTTAGTCAGAATAAATTTATTCTGAATGATTATTCATATGTAAATTTAGTCATTATTCATCATTCATTATGTAAATTTTTGAATAATGATTGATGAATAAATTCATCAGTCATGACTAATTTTTCTGAATAAATTTTGAATAACCAGTAAAAAATGCAAGCACTATGCTATTTTCATAGCGAGTTGCAATATATACAATATATACAATATATTCAATATATATACATATATTCAATATATACATATATGTATATATATATATATTTATATATATATTGGCCGGCTCTTTCTACTAACTGTTGGTCAATTAGTCTTTATTTTATCAGTTTCAGCATGGAGACAGGGAAAAACACGTCCTGGGCCACTCGTCTTCTGATTATTAAACAAGCTGAGAAAAATTTCATATTTTGCTTGTGCCACCGAGTTTAGAATTCCAAGCTTTTGATGGTATAGTAAAGAAGTAGAAGGATGGAAGAAGTAGGCATGATCTTCTAAGATGAGGAGTCCCTTTAACCCGAAGAAATTCGGTAGCTGGCCTACTGAAATAAGAGCGCTAATAAAATATGCAAGTAGATGGTAGCCAAAAATGTGCTCAAATTGAGTAAACGCACCATAAGACGTCAACTGTATGCAGTTGGATTGTGTGCACAGATTCCTGAAAAAAATCTCCTTTCCTTTTAAAGAATAGGATGATCCGATTGAAATTTGAAATGAAGCGCGAATCATAGACAGCTAAAGATTGGAGGAATGTCCTTTGGAGAGATGAATCTAAATTGCTTTGAAGTGATAACCGGCGTTTTATTGTCACCTCGTCACCCAAGAGGCAACAGAATAGATCTCCGGTATCAACGGCTAACATTGAAACACGAAAAACAGATCAGTAATGGTCTGGGGAGCTTTCCATCATAATGATTTCGCCCTCTCGTTCATATCGATGGGACTACGGATCAATATTTTTTTAAAAACATTATAGAAGTAGACATTTAGAAGGATGAGTATTTTACGCTGTTTTTCACTTTAGGAGACATATTTATTCACGTTGTTGCAAACATTCTAAGAAATTATACTCTTACTTTTTGAGGTTGTTATTTGAGTCAGTAGTGTAGTTAGTATAAAAGAGTGTTGACTTTATAAAAGTAGAATAGAAAGTAAGTTCGATATTGAGCTATTAAAGAAACTATTTTATTTATGAAAAAATATTGCAGAATTTACATTAGTTTAGTAAGCTTCGAATCAAAGCTTGACTTTTAAATATAATTTATTTTACCCTGTTCTTTTTATATGACACTTTAGTTTTTATTATTAATATTACTTATTTCGATAACTTAAAGGGTAGTTTAATCATAAAAATTTCTTTTATTGTATATGATAAATATAAAAAATTACATTTCTTTATTAATTAAGTGTTTTAAATATCAATAAAAATATTCCAATTTAAACTAAATGATTTTTTAGTTATGTTCTAAATTAAATGAAACGTAATTTAATCTTTCAAACGCAACATTACAATTTCAATCAACTTTTAACTGCTTTTTGCGAAAAACCTACTGCAAATCTCAGATCTTTAACTTGCTTTAGACATTTTTATACAGAAAAAAAGAATAGCTACACATTCTATAAAAACAGACGATATTCATAAAACTGCCTTTTCTCGAACATGTTGTGCTTCGTCAATGAGTTTGGGTGGTTTAGTATTCTATCGATAATGTCACAACCTCGCACCTATACATTTTTTCTTCATTGATCAGTTCTGAGGTAAGCTTTCTTTTCTTTTCCTTTTATTCGTAGCTTTTTTCATTGAGCTACTCTTTCTTTTCATTCCAGATTCCAAAAAGAAAAACCAATAGAATAACATTTTATTTTGTCCCAAGTGTCCCACCTTTTGAGAGATATAAAGCGAACAAATTTCTTCAGAAAAAGACATTTTTATTAAAACTATCACGAAATATACGTTTTAGGAAGAGTTCGGAATTAAGCTTTTGAAGAATAGAGATGTTTTTTATTTGATTGGATTTAAAAAGAAAATGTTTGCGGTTGCTTACGATAAACCACAATCTTAAAATTGATTTCAGTTATTTTATTCTATTTCTGGAAAAGCCAGTTAACTATTCTTGCCAACGAATTTGAAAAGAATTTAAACGTTAAGTTTTATTGAACACAAAACTGTATGATAATGACAACTCTAGTGAAAAATAAATTTTTTTAATAAAACTAAAATGCTCGATATTTAGACCATTCATTTGGCAGTTTTTCCGTTAATATGATAACGGTTTTCGGAAATTCTGGTTTTCGCAATTACAGTTCTTATTACCACACATTTTGTAAAAAGAACAAACGAGAAAAGTAAATTTACTTTTAATGTGTAATTTAACCCAATAAATGGTTTTTATGCCATGCTCTAAGGTATTATGATGAATTTACCAAATTTTACTACATTTATCATATTTAATCACATACTATAGAACCATACTTTATTATTAATTTTTTCAAAGTGATTACAGAAGGGCTTCGGTAAAAACTACCGAGCTTTTTGGTGTTCCCATGGAGTCAGATGCGCTGTAAATTTTACCATATTCTGGTAGTCTTGTTCATACTTTTTTTCTTAAAATACAACAGGAAAACAGAATAGTCTAACACAGTCTTCCATTGATTTCGGTACAATTTTATTAGCCTGGAAATTATATGGTTTCATTATATGGTATGGTTCAAGGGTCTTAGCCCTCTGTCGATTATATATAAACTTAAGTATTTTTTATTGTTAACTACTTACAAGATAAAACACAATTAAAAAATGATCAAACAGAATGTAAAAATTTTTATCAATTATTATCAGCAATATTCACAGAAATAAAATAAAAATAAATTAATTAATTAAAAATAAATAGATTAATTAAAAATAAATAAAAATGAAATAAAATAAAACAAAATTAAATTAAAATAAAATTGAAATAAAATTAAATAAAATAAAATTAAAACTTTGCTTTCCGATTACTATAGCAGTTGTTTACTATGGTTAGCACATCCGTAAATTTCTCTCAAGCGTAAAAGGTTAAAATGCTTTATCATTTTACACTTTTTTTATTATCATGCTGATTTTATTTTTTCTACTTTGTAACAGCCGACCTAATTCTGAGTTAATGACTATTATTGTTCAACTCCGTAGAATAGTAACAGACAAGAGAGCTCCTGGATCAAGCATCGGGACAAAATAGCCATCGTGAAGGACTTTTTGGCGGAACTAACTGGCATTTGTGTTACGTTCAGAGGAAAATCACAAAATCTCCCATGGTTAGCCCAACAGCAAGGGGATTCTAAACCGTGATGCCTATACCACTGAGGATATTTTTGGTCAGCACTGGGATTTGTGCGTGCCGGAAGCAAAATTTATATCAGCCAGCCACCGTTGACGAATTTCGAACTTTCGTCACCTCACTGGGAGGCGAACTCTTCACCCCCTGATTCATCGGGGCTCTGTCATGCTAATATAATAAATTTAATCTTTAAGTGCTAACTAATGGAAAAATAACCATACGCAAGCAAATAACAAATAAGCCATACAAAATTCTTCCGCCTAAAAAAAGCATTTGAGATTTTTTTTTTTTTTTTGCTGAAAAAAACCGCCTTTTTCATAAAATCATGCATGAAAAAATCCTTTTTTTCATGCATCAATTTTTCACATTATCCAAAAAATTCCGAAAAACTGATAATAATTGTCAATTATTGAAGTGCAAAAAGTGCTAAAATATTTTCAAACTCAAAGCGTTTTTTTCCTAGAAGAAGGGAATATAGTAATATTTCCTTTTTCCAAGAAAGAGGAAATATAGTAATATATTTTCATTTGACAATACATTACGTATTGTCAAATGAAATTCATTTGAAATGAAGTTAAATTCATTCAAATCAAATTCATTTTTTTATCAGTTTGTTACAATGTCGCTTTATTTATTTTGATATAAAAAAGTAACTTTAAACTTTATTAAGGGCACATTCAACTTCATCTTCGAAGCTTATTTGATCAAAACTAAATTATTCAATATAACGAGAAAAAAAAAGTCTAAAGATTGAACATTCGATATGACCATTGGATAAAAGTGGAGGTCAGATAGGAAGCGGACTGTGATTCATATATCCAATGGAGTCCTCTAACTTAGACGATGTCGCCATCCCATTATTTCTAAAGTGAAAGGTGAAATTATTGGCCAATAGAGGGACCATCACCAAACTTCACATGGGGGAATTTTTAACTTTTACTCCAGAAGAAATTCATTTTAAAATACCTTTCACATTTACAGTGAAATATATTAATGAGTGGATCCTAGAATATCCCACCACTTGGCGATTTTTTTAAAATTTCGCCAAATACGACCGATCGTCAATGAACGTCCGATCACACCACCGAAATTCTTAAATCCTGATTGGTTATTTGATGCGTGTACCTACGCGAAAGTTGGATTTCCTTAGAAATGAGTTAATATGTTTTTTTCTCTCTCTCCATTTATGCTCCTGATCTCTTGTTGTTAGAATCATCGTTAAAATTTCCTTTTTTAACCATTATTTCATTTATTACCGTTATTATTTCATTTTTAAATTTTTTATGCGATACCAGTAAAAAAAAATTTTTTTTTTAAATAATCAAAACGTTGAGCCCAGTAAGAATCAACAACTTGGCGAGATTTAAAAAAAGTTGCAAAGTGATGGACTATTCTAGGATTTTACCATATCAATGTTTTAAAATAAGATAATATCTATTTATATGACTGAAGTTACAATATTATAAATTTTTATATTATTAAAAATCTGATAGATTTTTTGTACATTATTTTATAAATTAAATAATATTTTAATCATTAATATATACATTTATATATACATTTATCTTTCTTTAATCAATGCATTCATATATTTTATAATCTATACATAATAATAAACGCGGCTGTGTGTGTGTGTGTGTGTGTGTGCGTGTCTGTAATCACAATATATCGCCCCAGAAGCCTCGCCCGGGCACGAAACTCGGCCCATAATTGTGTTTTGACATTATGAAGAAGTACTTTTTTTCTTTTTCAAAAATTTTGATTAGTTATTTAGTTATCAGTCATTTTGTAAGTCTATGCTTTTCGTCNTATGCGATACCAGTTAAAAGAAATATTTTTTTTTAAGTAATCAAAACGTTGAGCCCAGTAAGAATCAACAGCTTGGCGAGCTTTAAAAAAAGTCGCCAAGTGATGGACTATTCTAGTATTTTACCATATTAATTTTATAAAATAAGATAATATCTATTTATATTACTGAAGTTACAATATTATAAATTTTTATTTTATTAAAAATCTGATACATTTTTTATACATTATTTTATAAATTAAATAATATTTTAATCATTAATATATACATTTATCTTTCTTTAATCAATGCATTCATATATTTTATAATACTTAATATTTCCTCAGTACATTATTACATTATTTATTAATATTACAATATTTTTTATTTCCCTAATGCATAAACATTTATATCATTATTATTGTTTAGATTATAATATTATATATAGATATTATTGTAACTCATAAGACTCTGCATGCTTGTTTGCAACAATGAAAATTAATAATTTACTATTTTAAAACAACAGAACCAATTTTTGCTAATTCCAATTTAAAAAATGCAGTATTTGTTAAAATACAACTTCTTGTAAACATCCATATTATTGTTATTTCATTAATTGTTCCAAATGTAACATTTTCAGGCTAGTTATATATTTTACCTTAACTAGACAATTTGTGGTTATAGTTAGTCCTAATGATTATTATTATCTTCGCTGGTCGCTTATAAATGTTTAATGTAGTATTTGCATACGATGGGTAAATGCAATAGGTCTTTCAGTCTAAGAATATAAGAAAATAGTGCAATTTTGCTTGTTCTGTTAAGACATTTTTATAGTGAACACAGGTAAACCTCCAGTAAAGACAACCTCTGTGTAGCGACCTCCTCTATTTACGATCACTTTTGGGTGGTATGGAATTGTTTCCAAAGACTTTGCATTGAAGAAAATTTTAAGGAGAGATCATTAAAACCTCTCCCAGCGACCGGACAAACTTCCGCTCCAGATGCAGGAAAGGTCAAATAAGGCTCTGACTTCGAGAGCTTCTTTTGACGATCTCTGATATAGATCTAAAATTCAATGTTCAAATCAGAGTACAGTATAGACGATGGTGTCAATGATCTATTTTTAGAGTCGAAAGTTAAATTAGATTAAAAAGGTGTTTAAAAAAACGAAGCATCTCAAACAAACAAACTTCTCATTTTTCAAAGAAAACTTACTTTTATGATATAATAGTAAATGTAAACTTAAGCAAAAACATAATTGTTTATTTATTTAAAATAGTGCTATTAATCATAATTGGTCAATTTGCTTTACCTCATAATTTTATCAGTACTGGCCGTTTTTATTAACGTTAAATTTTATTCATCGATCAGACTTTCATGAGGCCAATACAAATGGCTTTCCTGCACCAATAAAATGATACTGAGTAAAATTAAAATCTCTTGCGAACTTTCGATAACATTTCGAAGTAATAGAGGTAACCTCTAAGAACGACCAGCCTATTTTAACGACCATTTACTGCGGAACAGAGAGTGGTCGTTACAAAGAGGTTTCACTGTATATATTTAATATTTTAAAAATAATTAGGCTAAATAATAAAAATATAAGAACAAATCTTTAAGTAATTATTTTGTGTGAATGACTGATATGCGTTGCATTTGGTAAAACTGATCTGAAAATTTCTCTGTATGTCAAAATATCTTGGTATTTGCTCTAAAAATTCCCCGCCAGTCTCACATGTAAGCCCATTAAACTTCGTGTAGGGCGAAAAAGATAGTTAGTAAAACAAAAAACTGATGAAATTGGTTAATTACTGGTATTCACTTTCCCCAACACTGCATAATTAGAACTAAAAAGTCCTTTATTTAGCTAAAGAAGAACTTATAATTCTATTCACCTAGGTTCTTCTTTCAGCTACGTTTTTTTCCTCATTTTTCTTCCACTCCATTGCGCAATTGCTTGAGAATAATTTCATTAAATTACGCTTTAAGAAGACATTTTAACTTTCAAAATTGCTAGCATTTCTTTTTCCTACTTTTTCTCTAAACGTTCTGCACCTGTTCTTATTAGTTTGCTGCATTGTTTTGCGCATACTTCTATCTCTTCCCTCCATGTTCTGCATCTATTCCATTGTATATATCTATTCTCCACGTGTTCTGCATTGATTTTCATCTGTTCTCTACATGTTTTATTTCAGTTACTATCAATAAGCTGCATGTTTCGCATCTATTGCTATAATTTCTCTCCAAGTTATGCATCTGTTCTGATCGTTGTATCTGTTCCTTGCATGTTTTGTATCTATTTCTATCTGTTAACTGCATATTCTGCTTCCATTCTTATCTATTTTCTGAAATTTTTCACTTCCATTCCCCACTTTAAACATTACTCATCAAACTGTCTAAAATTAAGTTGAGATTTAGGTCAGAATCCAAAGTTACAATGATTTGCAGCTTGAGGATAACATCATATTGTAGAAAAAATAAATGCAGTTTGTTCTAAAATTATTCATAATTTTTTTAAACGTGAAAATAATATTTACTGTGACAAAGTATGGAAAAATGGAATAAAGTAAAAAATATAGGAAACGAACTTAAATAAATCAGTAGTTAGTATTAATTTCTTCAGTAAATGAAAATAGTGAGTAAAACTAATATAAATATTTGTATCATGTTTTTTTCTTTTTGAAAAGTCAAGGAAAAAATTCTTTTTATTTATTTGGGCATTATCACTGACGATAATGGGAACATAACATGCAAAATTGTGGAAAAAACTTTTAACTTTTTCTTATTATATTCTAGCTCAGTGTTTCTTAACCTTTTTGATATATTGGACCCCTTTTAAAATTTTTTAAGAAGTCACGGACCCCCCCCCTCAGTGAAAGAAATAATTGTAAGAAACATCAATTATTAGAAAACATTTTATTTTAATTTTTTAATAGTATACAAAATTTTAAAATTAAAATTTAGTAATATGAAGGTTGCTGCTTCTTTTCCTTAATTAATAAATTGAATTGGGGGATGGTTTTCGACAAAGCAACGTGCATATCATGTTCATTCAATGGATTTCGATGTTATGTTTTTATTGTCACGAGTGTGGAAAATCTCGTTTCGCAAAAATGCACTGTAGCAAACGGAATAATAGCTGCCATAGCTCGCTTTACAAGCAATGTGTAGGCTTCCAAACGTTTTAAAAATTAGGAGTAGTCAGTGGACCCCCAAAATATAACTCATGGATCCCTTAGGGGTTCATGAGCCACAGGTTGAGAAACCCTGCTCTAGCTGAATACTAATTCTTCTTACGTTGTGGAAAAAAAACAATAAAAAAAAGTAAATAATCAATAAATTATCCTTTAATTATCCCTTTCAAGGGGCGTAACAAACCGATTTCCCCATCAATATTACCGACTTCTATTAAAAAAGCACAGTGCAGTTTAAATCGGTGCCAAATTTACTCATGAAATACTTCATTCTTATCTTAGTTTATTTGGCACCTATTAAAACTGCATCAATAACCGTAATATCGGTATTACCAAACTTAATCATCATAGGCGAAAATAAGAGCATGGAGGTTTTTTGCGATTCTCCGAAACGAAAAATTATCATTTCTCCATTAGTCTTACTTCATAGTGCATAGCTTAATTTCATTTATTACTAATTATTACCAAAATTAATAAAGCATCATTGGCGTCAATAATAGTATGGCATTTCTTTACGTATCTTTTGAATGAATTGTTTGATTTCCTCATTAATTTTGCTTCTCAATAAATAAATTATTTTTGAAGAAAAATTAATTTTAATTTAAAATTATCAGTTTTGCAGAAACGCGTTTTAAAAGTATAGCTATAAACAAAACAAACACGTTGTTTTTGATATCCATAGGAAAACTCATTTGGTGACGTAGTATGCCTATGATACCACACTCGTATTAATCATTGAGTTTATCTTACATAACAAATGAAAAATAATAAAAAAACGTGCGTTAAATTCGTTTTTTAATCAAATAGATCTATTAAGTAGCAAACATCACTGATCATATCTTTAAAAATTGAAAAAAAATATATAGTCCATATTTCAATTTTAAATAATGGCTAACTCTTAACCAATGAGAAAAACTCCATTTTTCAAGCGGTTTTATCGAGCAAAAAACGAACGAATGGACTTTGGAGCAAAAATTGTCTCTTGCTGCCGCTGTTGAAATTTTAAAATTGATAGTGGAAACGGTTCTTCACAAGAAAACTCTTCATTTAATTATTTTAAATTTTAAAGCTAACTTATTTAAAACATAATTTAAAAAACATCGCACTTATAGTTATTAAATATATTTCTTCGACAAATTTTCGTATAACAGTTTTATTCCAATCAAATTATCACTCAATTAACAGAAATCATCCAATATAAATGACGAATTGTCAAAACATGACGTATACATAAAAAAAAATGGGAATTGAATAAAGAATGTAATTATTTTTTATGAATAAACAGTTCCTATTTGAAGAATAAAGATAATGTAGAAAAATAAAACTAATTGAGTCTTGTGTTATTCTTTATTTTGGTTATTATAAAAGTGCGAAAAAATCTCATTACATTTTCCTTTTATCACAGCAGGGATGCAAAGAAAGAGAGCAAAACAAACTTGTACCTACAGTGAAATTTAATAATTCTTCCGTACGAATTGTATCTACTTTGTCCTGATTGAAATTGAATTTGCTTTATTTTGAACGTTTACTGTCTTTTTAATTAAAAATCTGTTGTAATTGTTTTGAAATATTACAAGGTTGTCACTGTATTACCATTTATTATTATTCCATTGGCAGCATTTCAGTTTTTCTCCTCACCAAATGTATAATTAAAAAAGTTTTAATTTAGAAAAACTGTAAAAAAAAAGAATTTTTTAGTTTTGTTGAGGAATGTAATGGTTGTTTTTTTCCCTGTGAAATTTTCTCAGAAATAAATATTTGTACAGTAACTTTCAATTTGAGTGTAAAATTTATTTACTAATGCAAGTATAAAGTGTGTTTGATTTTTAAACTAGCGCTATTCATTTTTTAGAAGTTTTCAAGAGGGGGAAAAAGTAGCTCCATAAAAAGGTGTGTAATGCTAACAAAAATGTTCCCAAACTATGCTGTCAAACAGACAAACAAAAAAAAGGTATACAGTGTTTCTAACTTAATAATATATTCCATACCAGCATGTGCTGTCAGTCATTACAAAATGAATGAGCGAATACAAAGCAAGAAAAGGTATGAGATATTTATTTATACAGAAATGAGCTCTCTTATGTATAAATAAATCTCTCATTTCTGCGATCTGCTACCCGCTGAAATGCAACTACGGAGTTAAAACACAATTTTTAGAGTTTTCAATGCCGAATTCGGATAGGTATCACAACACAGTTTTTACAATGTATATTATTTCTTTGAGGTGTTAAATATTTAATCATCTTTTCATGTATTAATCATATTATTCAAACTATCTATTCCGTAGTTATTTTTATTTTTTTGTCAGTTCATTAGTTTCGATATCATTTGTTGTAAATGTAGGATATTCTGTCATCTTTTTCCTCGTCTATTACTCAAACTGTGAATTTCCTCATAATTCTTCTGTTTTTTTTTAATCAGCTCATTAATTTCAATATAATTTATTGATGTTGTTGAATATTTAATTATCTTTTTTATCGTTTATTATTCCAACTGTGGATTCCCTTGTGTGGGACGTGGTAGCCAGTGGTTGGAGCATCCGAGTTTGGTCGGGAGTGGCCGGGGTTTGCTCCTTGAAGCCGTTAAAACGTACAAAGTACATGCAATATACGTGCTTGCGAAATCGGTGAAATCGAAACGCTTATGGTCGCTGAGTAGTACCAAAATTATATAGTGATCAGAAGAAAATTTCCTTCCTCTTCATATCTTAGTTTAAATTGTGGAATCGTCTTCCTAAATAAGTGGTGCTGCCTTCTATCAGGAGAATACTGAACTAAATCACATTTCACCCTTGCGGTGCTCTCTTGTCAAACCAAAGGTGCTTCTCCCTGATTCAATTCGAAAACGATAATGGCTAACCAGCATGGCTTGTCTAAGTTTTATTAGAAGAAAAATAATATTCCCTCGTAATTTTAACTTTTTTTTCCATCAGTCATTAGTTTCAATATTATTTGCTTAAAATAATGGATATGTAACAACTTCTCTCTACTTTTATTCATTGATATAATCTTCTTTCTTATTTTTTTAACTTTTATCCCACGTCATCTGACCAATAATGGCAGCGAACGCGAACTTCACAAGAAATCTGCTTTTTCCACGACATGAGAATGAAACTGAACACCAGATTGTTATAAAATGTTATATTTTACAAAATTTTCTGAATTCATTCACCATTACAGTGATTGAAACTGCAATAAAATTTACATCTAAGAATTATCATTTCTTTTAGAGCATACGATCCCTTACCGGTCACAATGTCTCTCCTGAATTAGATATCTTCTTTTCCAGCCACAGCAATCTTCACACTGGACCTTTTCATTTATTTATACCTACTTTTCTTTTTCTTATTCGCTTATAGATCATTGGTTTATTGAGTTTTCGCCACGTACAGAGTTAGGCCCTTTTTTTCCCTCGACCACGAGCATTCTTCCCGCAAAGCGAAAGGAAATAGGGAAAACAAGACATGGAGTGGGGAAAAAACAATCTTTCGCAACAAAGGGGAAACAATAGAGAAAGATAAAGCGTATCCACATTATTGTGTTTCGCACAATGTTGAAAAAATTGTTTCTGTAAGCTGTAAGCTTGTTAGTAGACGTCAAGCATTTATTG
The DNA here is from genome assembly GCF_043381705.1 of Parasteatoda tepidariorum. NCBI lineage: Eukaryota > Metazoa > Arthropoda > Arachnida > Araneae > Theridiidae > Parasteatoda > Parasteatoda tepidariorum. The sequence goes on along the minus strand of NC_092205.1, from coordinate 21,987,881 downwards.
CAGTTTTAGGAATAAAATAATTACAGGGGAATTCTGGGTAAAACGCAGCTGGTGTATATCGCAGCTTTAATTTCTTGTCTCACCAAAATACAATGTGCTTTAGTTTTTCTTCTACTTAGAATTGTGGTTGAAGGTGGAAAAAAAAGACTTATTATTCACGGATTAAATGTAACTAATTTATTTCTTTAGTTAATTTGGAAATACCATGATTAGCTTTTTGCTTGAAAATTAATTGATGTTAACAATTTATTAATCCTTGTTCCTTATAGAATGTGAAAATATTTTTTGTATTTTATATTTTGATAAGCAAAATTAAAATATGGCTTGTAAATTATTCTTTAAGAACATGTATCTTAAAATTTTGTTGTTACGAATTTTTTTTCTTTTTTGTTCAAATTTTGTTGTTGTTGACTAAGTATATAACAAGTCAGGGAGTGAGTTTACCATATATAGCATTAAAATAAATTCCGAACACAATTAATCAAAATAAATTTACATGGTAAAATATGTGAGTGGGTGGATGAAATATATATATATAAGAAAATAGTACACTCGATTTGGGATACATTTAAAGAGTTAAAGCAAAGTATCAAAGAAGTAAATAAAACATCTTATGTGGTATTAGAAACATGCATATAGGTTGGAATTCAAAAACAAATGTTGTCAAGCAAATCAAATCAAATCTAATTAGTTACTCAATTGAAAAATACGTTTATATTGAAATAATTAAAACGAAAGTTATCAAAAAAATAATTGCTTTAACAACATGTTTCTCAAGATAAAAGTTATGTTTAAAAACACTAAAAACATAAAAAATTTCTAAAATGCAAAAATTGACATAATTGAAGTAGAATATGCTATCAAACGTAGATGCTCTTAGGCCTCAACTATTTTTGTCCTGTTAAACACCAACCAACACCATATAAACATCTATGAACTTAAAAACATCTCTATATATATCCTATAAGAGTGGAGAAACTTAGAAGAAGGAAATCCTAATCCCAGTTTTACAAGTGCTAACGCCATGGTAAAGTTTTGTACCAGAAATTGAACCCATGATCTTAGATGGTTGAAGTTTGCCTGAAAGAATTTGATGAACTAGAAATTTTTTCCGGGTGTGCTTCAAGAATCAAAAATAATTCTATCAATAAGAAGACAAAACCAGTAAAAAAGCGCAGAAATTAGTTTTGCTAATCAACGAAATCAAGACGCTACTTGAACATGGGCAGGTATTTTATCTCTTTTTATAACCATAGTTGAAAAGCCGATCCAATTTCGGGTTTACGACTACTAAGTTCAACTCCGCAGCCTTGTAATTTTGCATCCTATCCAGAAGACAAGGGAGCTCCTGAATCAAGTATTGAGAGAAATTTGCCTTCGTGAAGGACTTTTTGATGGAACTAACCCGTATTTGCATTACAGGAAGAGGAAAACCAGGAGAAGTATTAGCTAACTCGGGACATTGCACGCCCACTCACTCCCAGACCCACGATTTACACACACCTAATCTTTTCAGCGAATCAGAGTCAGGCTAAGAAATTTAGAGAATAATATTTAGATATTAAAAAAAGGAAAAAAACTTTCGTCTCTAACTTTTCTTGTAATAACTGGGGTTCAGCTCTAGTCTCGCCACTCCGTGCCTTGTTTTACTCCTGTTTATTTCAAAATTTAGTATAACTCGTTTTCGTCTGCTAGCCATCACTCATCGTTCCATGAGTTGAAATTAAATTTGCGTGAAACTCATCAAGTTCTCAGTGGAAACTTTTTTCATGACCAAGACGGCCTATGGAGATGATTGTTTGGTGAAAACGCCAAACCAACGGAAAGCGCCAAATCTACGGAAACACCAAAAAAAAAAAAATGGAGGCACAGAGCGTATATTTATAGCCATAAATCTATGCTTATAATTATAGCCATAAGTATAAGAATTAGCGATCTGTTGGAAGGTAAATTACGACCACTACTATGACACTCACGGCTGAATTCTTGAATCAAACCACCATTTCAGAGTTTGTCACGGACATTAAATATTTAAAAATAATCAACGAACTAGCAATGTTCTTTGCCTCTTTACATTCACCGTGAACTATATCCTGGCCGATTCTAAGGTAACAATGGTTCTGCAGTCATAATACAGACCTGAAATGGCCCCTTCGGACTTCTTTTTTGACCCCAGAACTTGAAAATTCCCATCAAACAATATCACTTACATAAGCTTGCACCTAGTCTATAAATGGTATTCTGGAAAAGTTCTATCCTGCTGTCTACGATGCCTGCATGTATCGCGTATCACTTGAAGCGATATATCAAGACCAAAATATCCCGTTTTGGAAATCATTTATTGCACTTTACTTTTACCATTCCCATCAATAAAAGCATTTAATTGTCCATGGCATTACTTTTCTAAGAAACCCTATACACTTAGGGGGCCTTTATAGAAACGTAGAGTTAAAAACCGTAAATTTACGCGATAGTTTCATTAAATATTAAGAAAAAAACAGAGGATGAAATTTTGTTAAATCTTAAATTACATTAATATTATTTCGTGCCTCGAAAAACTTCACTCATGAATTAACTTGGAGCAGAAACTATCGATTAATTTAATTTAATAAGTAAATATTATTAATATCGGAAAAATGTCCGCATTATCTTTCACTTTGCCGAGGAGAAATATTTCTTATCTTTTAATGGTTATCATAAATTTGTTTTATCCAAGAAAATATTTCGTACATCAGTTGGCGATTTTTTTCTTTAAAACTCTTGTCATCCTTTTACATAATACATCTTACACAAAGCAACTCAGTTGGCAGGCTTTATTAAAGTTGTCAAAACACTTAGCAAAGACTAGGTTTTTTCTAGCATTTTGATGGAGGCTGTAATTTTTCTTTCTTGAATACTGTCAGGGCATTTTTCTGGCGCTGTCTTTGGCGACGGTGATGTATGAAAGGTACGTCTTTGAAGTGAAGATAAATGCGACGAATTTTATTTTTCAACAGTTTAGAAATTTTTGATTTTCCAAAAGTGTATTGAAGAGAAGGATAACATTTTTAAGATTAACGCTCTATGTGAGAAAATATTAGCCTATTTTTAATTAGAATAGAATTACCATATGGTTCAGTTCAATAAAAAATTATATTTGCAATATATGCTAAAACTTAAACAAGAAACGAAAGAAATAGAAAAAAAAGACAAATTATTATTCTTTAATAGTAATAGACATGGTAATAGACTCTTTGATAGTAAGAATTCTTCTGACATGGCTCAAATTTTTACTAATTGTATATACAAGTGCAGAATCAATTGCATTACGGTTTCTGACGTTGCTTACAACGGAATACTAATATTTCAACCATATTTTCTGCCTTTTTTTAAACATTTTATCCATGCTATTCATTAATATTTTTAACATATTTCATGATATTATTTAAAGCAGAGGGAACGCGTATGAATATTTTTTCGATTTAATGAATTTTTCAACATATTTTAAAGCAAAAATAGGCTTACTTTAATTTTAAATTTTTATTTAATATTTTTTTGAGCAAAGTAATATACATACATATATTGGAATGATATATAATAAAAATCAATCCAATTCCAAAAACTGAGAGAATTTCTTCTCATAAATCACTGTTAAAATGCAGTTGCCAAATAATTAGAAACCCGAAACAAAACATGCATGAATATTACCAAAAAAAAAAGAAACATTTTAAAATACTGATACACTCATTTATGTTTTATACACATTAGCATAGTGGTAAGTAGAGAGAAAAGAAATTGAGGCTTTCAAAAAGTGCTTTATTTAAGCAAATAAAAATAGAAATCAGAAATTAGAATGCATCTCAAGATATCTTATCTTTACACAACATTTTACAAATAAATCAGTAGTAAATTCTTTCTCCTTTAGCATAAATAACCATTTGTAGACGGCTTGGCACAGATTCAACGAGAAACTTGAAAGTGTCGAAAGTAGTTTTGTCCCATATTTTTACCAAATCTTCCTGTAATTCCTTAACTGTAACTTTCCTGTTTCTTCAATTTTTTCTTCAGTATTCCCCCCAAACTGGAATCAGGGGATGAATGTCACTTTAAAATATTTATTCCTCTATTACCAAGCCATTTTTGGAATTTGTTTTGAAGTGTGACTACTAGAATTATTTTGTCCTGACAGGAAAATGTTAGGGTTTCCATAGTTGGAAGGAATGAAAGAGCTTTAGCTAATTGTTCAAAACTCCGATGAACGATTTTTCTGGCTACGCATGATATTCTACTTATTTTTTGGGAAATTGAGAGGTCCTTCAGATCCTGCTCTTCTGCAAGTCCGTCGTTATTTTTTAGACTGTTTTTCTTCAAGAAAACGAAAAATTATAATTTTTTTTCTCCATTCATTTCCATCAATTTTCGAACGTCATGAATACCCACACTTATTAAAGTTTCATTCTATATTTTTCTTACCATGTCATAATTCTTCACTCAATATAAAAAACGAAATATATTTTCAAGCAAAAAAGGCTGAATTATATGAATTAATTGCGTTCAGTAGTTTCAATCCCCTATAAACAATTTTTATATACAAAAATAAATTGTGATAAGAGTCATCAAAAATTCATAATTTTAACTTTCTTAACTCATGAATGTTTTTTTTTGTTTCGTTCTGCGTAATTGATATATAAATAGGAAGGAATAGTTTAAGGAACACAGCTTCGTCAGTATTTATGAAGGCTAAAGTGATTATGCCTATCCATATGATTTAAATCAGACTTAATTGGATTACTATAAGCGACGTCAAGCCTTTGTGTCGAATCTGATTTGTTTCTGAATCAACAAACGCCATAGTCAACCTACGAGAACGTTACTTTCAGGTATCCAATTATTCTTGTTTATTTCAATAGGTAACATAGTTATTTAAATCTGTATTTTTGTTTCAATGATTCTTGACAATTAACGCAGAAGAGGGAGGCGTTTTAACAGATGTGAACCAGACATAACTTGCAAATCGATTTAACTTAACTATTTCACTTTTGTCTACTGCCTCCATTATAATCTACCTTGTTGTTAATGTGCATTTTTTTTGTTCATTTCCTTACCCTTTTCATTGGTTTTTACCCATTTTACTAGTTCATGTAAGAATAAAGAGCCTAAAATTGTTGTATCTCCAAATAAGTATTAAAATTTCTGCGATGCATCATTACGGAGGGATTACGAGTCAAAAATAATTCGGACATAAAATTAAGACCCTTGATAAATCTGAATTTTACGTTTCTCTTTTGTTATACATGTTGTAAATAACACATTATTTTCGAAACAGGTCATCAGTTTACCAATTTTCATGTTTTTATCAATTACTTTTCAGATCCTTACTTAACATATTTTATTATTACATAATTAACTTATTATATATTTAATTTTTACATTAAATTTTATTACTTTGATACTTAATGCAATATTTTACTTTTTATATGTCTTTCATTATTTAAGATTGGATATTGCTTTTTATTCACATTGTTATGTGGACATACATAATGTGTCTTCTGCATTTCGTCCGAAATGTTTAGAATTTAGTCCAAAATGCGCAAATTTCCCCTATACTATTTCCTAACAGGAAAAAAAATGGGAAAAACCTGTTTTTAGAGCCAAAAACCGCAGGGTTGAAGTTTGGAATAAACCGGGAACTTCACTCAGAGGGCTAAATAATATTGCGCAAATAGTGTGTGTGGCTAAATAACATTGTATTAAAAAAAAACATGCCCACAGCAGTATAAAATTATTACAATGTCTATAATTGATGAAAAAAATGAAAACAATTTACTTGCTCGAGTAATTATTTATAATTAAGCTGCAGTTTCGCTGTCGCGTAACTTTTGTTCAAAAAATTACTTCTACTTATAAATAATAATAAAAAAAACCCAATCAGAACAATGCATTGATATTATAATTCACCGGTTTTTATGTCCTTATTATCTCCAATTTATCTTCTGTTCTCAAAACAAAAGGAAAGACGAGATAATTTTTCTTCTTACAAAGCTTTAACGAGGCAAGACGACCACGGTTGTTGCTTCCCCCGATTCCACTGTTCAGCGTCCCTCATTTTGCTTCTACAGAAGGGGCGAGTATTAATTAAAGTCTATTTTGCGCCAAAAGAGAATTATGAATCCCTTTTATAATTAGGCACAAATTGCAGTCATGACTTATCCCTGGAGAAAAGAACTCATGTTCCTTCCCTTACCCTAGATATAAAATATGAGTACCTCTTGCTTCTGCCCACCCCCACTCATTTATAGAACTTTTCCAGGATTTAATGAGGGTTTCTGTTGCTCAGCAGTGTTTAAAAATGATGTCTTTGTTAATCAAACTGCCGTAACGTTATTAGCAGCGTCATGTTTATTCGTGTTGCGTCGTATGATTCAAAATTATTTGATTAAATTTCAACCGATTTCTTTATTTTAGTACAAAGATTCAAGTTAAATTCATTCTACAAAAAATTAAGAATAGTTTCTGGAATGCTCAATTATTATCGATATTGGTAATATAACTAATACTAGATCGATGAATTTGGTTTATATTTTATTTAAAAAAATCTTTATTTTGCTGTTATACATGTGTATTCAGAAGAGAATATATTTTAAGGTGAAAAATGTGTACGGTTTTATAAGTCTGATTAATTAATGATAAAATTAATTTCATTTAAATAAACTATTTAGAAATTCATTAGTAAAATTTGACCAATGAGTTGGATTATTCCAGATACAATTCGTTTCATTTAAATGGAATTCCGTTTTAATAATCTATTTTATTACTCTTAGTTATAGGTATTTAATTTATTACAAATAATGAATTAAATTACTTCATATAAACTGAAAATTCCTACGCATGAATTTTAATTACTGAATTAAATCATTCTACTTACCAGAATATTTGTTATATATACTTATTATATACTAGTTTTTGATTTAAAAAGGTATTAAAAATGGTTTTGACTATATTCTAAGTATAATTGGACAGTCTGTCAATCTGTAAAGTTTATGGATCGGAACATTTATTTATGTTTACGGGTTTGAGACCCGTAAATTGATAATTTGGAATGGTTAAAAAAATCGCGAATGCTATGCTGTTTTGTAACTAAAACTAGCATGGTTGTAAAACCGTGAAAATAAAATTTTATTGGATACTGAAGTTAGATTTTTTTAGTAATAGACATTAGAGTTAGGTTTAGTTGAGTAGTATTTTGTCAAGAGAGCCGTTTAATTACTTTATCTAGTGGTGCCATCTATTGTGAGAGATAGGAAATATTATACAGTATGTGGTAAACAAATCTGTTGCATTAATACTGGGTTGCCCATTAAGGAGAGCATATCACTGAAAACTTCTCGCTGGGACTCAAACCTTAGCTTAACGGGTTATAAGATTGACAGAGCCCTATCGACTAAAATATGTACACATCTGCGAGGAACTAAATGGTTCATGAAGTGTTCCCCGCACACTTATTACTGTAAGATCCTTAGACATCCTTAGACATATATTGTATAAGGTATCCGATGATGTAAAATAAAAAATGAATTCGTAATCCCTATCACACGGTTTATCTTATAACTTTCAAAGTTTACTTAAAATTTTCATTGGCCATGGGCATAGTTGGTGAGGATAAAATGTTGGTTGCTTAACCGTATTATTTGAAAACAGTAAATAAATGATTTTTCTCACAATAATCTTTTGATTAGCATCTTCTTTTATTATAGTTATTTGACTGTTTTGGTTGTCCATATCAAAATGGTGTTGTTGTTGTTTCTAAGGCTACTCGCCACACGGGCAAGCCTGCTTGGTTAAACCGAGAAAATTTAAGGTGGAGTGTGCATTTCTTGTTTTTCAGTGGCCCCATTTATGGCCAAGAATTCGACTTCTGCCAAACCACACGTCGCACCCGTTTATAGGGCGGACCCATTCATACATCCATTTATTCATCCACAGATCGTAATTTTGACCTGAATCTGAGAACGATCTTTCTCCAAACCAGTACCCCCAGAGCTTATGATTTATTATGGGAACATGGAGGACTTTTGCGACTCAACAGATTTAACGTGCATCAGTCACTTTACTACACGGGGAACTCACTTTACTACTTTTGCCGAACCCCCGAACTCTCGGACATGGGCCCAGCCCCCTACCGACCAGGCTAACCCGGCTTAAAATGGTAAAATAACAATTAAATATTTTGTTATGTAACCCTTTTTTTCGAAACAATTCTAAAAGTGTGATTCTAAAAGAATTCTAAAAATTTTGGGCAAAGAAAACAGAGAAAAAATGCATTTAAAATAATATTCCCTTAAAATAAAAAAACGGAGAAAATATTGATCTTTTAACTATGTTTGAACCCTTTGTTGATTGGTAAAAAATTGTTTTGTTTTAATAATTTAATTGCACCTTTCATTGATTCGCACTTTGAACGAGGAATATAAGAAAACACAAACTTAATATTCTAAAAACGAGAAAATATTCACATATTTTCAGACGTTAGAGAAAGATCTTAGGAATATAGTCTTAACTGAATCGGAAAAAATCACTTTTGCGCTAATTCTATTTGAAACCAATTACTTAGCTACTCCATAGAAAAATTCATTGAAATTTTATCAAAAAAATTCCCCTCTTGTTTTTATTTTCCCATATTTGCCACCGAAAAAGAAGCAACTGAAATATATATTCATCAAATCCATCTGAAGTGCTAATAATTCAAAATGAATTTCTAAAAGAAATTTCAGCAATATCTAACAATTTATTCTTAAAAGGCATACAACAAAAATTTCGCGAGATTTCCACGAAAATTCTACTATTCATGGGCAATAAGGAATTTTCTTTTTCAAATCTTTTCAGTTCTTTAGCAGCATAAAATATTATTTTTTTTCTTCCTTCTGCCTAAAAGATATTGTAATGTATTTTTGGGAGTGCCGAGTCTCATGAATTTTCCAACGATGAAGCGATATGTAAACTACCAATATTTTTCATTTCCAATTGAAAATATATCATGTGATTTAAAATTCCTCGCAACAGATGCACCTTATAGGTACCCATTGGAACTCCAAAGGAAGAAATACTGAAACATGCTTTGCAATATTATGAGAAAGTGAAGAAAAAAAAATCATTTCAGAGACCCGGATGAAATATGGAGATATGAATGGAACTGATAAAAGTATTATGTATAATACCTTGTTGGAAGAACGAAATAACTAAGGTAAAAGTATATGAGTTATGCGAAAGATATAATTCCATTCGATTCGAAAGTCTATCCATTATTAAACGTTTGGGAAATGCACAAATGGTTCAGATTAAAATGGTTTTGAAATTGTAGACGTAAAACTTTCAAGCCATGGAGAACTGAAACTAAATATTGGTTATTTTAATAGAATTAATAAATCTATGATGAATATTTCAGAGATCATTTTGTTATCTCCGAAAATAGAATATCAAATTTATCTGTTGGAAGGAAGTTCTAACTAAAATTAGATACGTAAAAATAAATATTAGTGCTCTACAGTTAGTTATACATTTTGGAAGTTATAATATATATATATATATATATATATATATATAACAAGCAAAATATAATTATTCATCTCAAAACTCCCTCTTATAAATATCTGTGTTCTCGAAAATCATTGAAACTACTGTGTTTAGAATAGAGTAACTATAGTCTTTTTAAATGAAAGGATTATTTTTAAAGTTTATTAATGCAATTAGTTTATGTTGATTTAGTCTTTTTGATTAAATTTTTATTTTGTTTCTAAATAAATTTTAAATATTCTCTCATTTTAAGTAATAATAAGTTGCAGTCAAAATAAGTTGTAAAAACGTTAACACCAATGACAACTTATCTGATTTACAAAAATTTTCATAATTTAATGTGAAAATTATAAAGATTTGAAAATATTTATAATAATAATCTTGTTAATGCATGTTTATTATATTATCTATGTTGTGAATATTTTATGTTGTCAAAGTAAAATACAAAAATTGCATATGTGCAATAAATTTGCGGATTGTTTCATTATACTGTTAAATTGTCATAATTTAATGCAAAACTTATAAAGATTTGAGAATCCTTATAAAATATTGTTGTTTATATATATTTATTATAGTATCTTTGTAGTAAAGATTTTATGCCATCAAACTTAAATACAAATATTAAATATGTGCAATAAATTTGAAGATTCTTTTATTTTTCTGATAAATTGTCATAATTTAATGCAAAAATTTAAAAAGATTTTAGAATCTTTACAAAATTATTCTTGCTTAAACATGTTTATCATAGTATCTATTTTATAAATGTTATATGTTATCACAGTTGAACAGAAATATTAAATATGTTCAATAAATTTGTTGATTCTCTTATTTTACTGCTAAATTCAAATTAACTGAATTAAAATTCAAATAAGGGAGAACATTGGAGAGATATTACAACTTTTGATTTTACACGCTTTCAAAGAAATAATCAAATCATGGAAAAATTAAAACTGAAGGACATGAAGCAATAGACTAATTAATAATTTAAGAAGTAAGCATTTAGACACTTGCTGCTTTCAAAATTGCTAGATGCTAAAAATTATTAGTTGATCGATTAAAATCTTGGAAACTTATATTTATTAAACTTTTATTTATTTTGTTATTTATTACGCCAAACAATTTAGTCAAATTTTACTTTAAAGTATGTAAAGAAAACTTTTGAAAGCTTAAAAAAAATCTTTTTAAAGAACCTAAACACGCAAGTATATATTCCAATGAATGAATTTAAATAATAGTTTTCAAATTGTTATTTCATTTATAGACTGGCGTTGATGACATAAATTTCTACGTAGATTTATTTATTTGCTAAAACTTTATTAAATTAATATTGTAAAATTAAATCATTTTCATTCCTAGATAAAAACTAATTTAAACATTACTGCTCATTTAGGTGAAATTAATACTTTTTTCAAGAAAAACAAAAGAATATTTAAATGTTGAATATCTACGTATTGTTCATACTTTTGAGTAATTATAAGCTAATAAACTGCGATGATGTCCGTATAAGGTTTTTTAGAAATAGTTTAGATGAAAAATCAAATGCTATCAACTTACAAAGCACATCTAAAGTCACTGCATGCAGAAGAGGTGGTTGATGCTGTAGTTTCTGAACTTCATTGAGACCTTGGCAACAAAAATCACCCAAATGGTCGTGCCGCGAGGCTATAAAAACTAGTGTAGAAGATGTCCGGTATGTGGCATCACTCATCAGATCTTGCGATGCTGGAGGTTGGGGTTCCACTTCACGTGATCTGTTGAACCAAGTGATGGAAGCTGCTGGTCTCGAACCTTCGACCGTACATGTTAAAGAAACCATTTCTCCGGCGACTACTGGTGTTGTTGGTCCACGTACGCGCAATGATACAGGTTTCACTGTGAAAAGGAAATTTCATAACATTAATTATCATATGGTTGAATTAAATATTAAATCATTTTTAGATGCATTAAATACAATTTAGCAATTAATAAAATTATGTCACTAAAGAAACTATAGTTACAGTTAAAGTTACACTCTTTCTACAAGATGTATGCACAAAGTTCGGTGAACGAATAAATACGCTGAATATTATATGAGTAAAATATGTCTCTACATGAGAGTCAGACATTAAAATAGCATTTAATGAAACGCGAGAAATAGATATGGGTACATCTGTCGTGGGAGGGTTCCGCAGTGGACTGGTCGTAAATATACGATTTCCAGTAGAACACCGAAGTCAAACACTGGCAGCGACTACTTTAATCAGTCTGTCTGGAGAAGTGTCTGGTTACGCGGTATCAGTCCTCGTTAAACTGTTCTACCGTAAAGTTAATGCGCAGATCGTCTTCATGCGCAGATCGTCAATCTACCAAAGCAGGGAAACCATCTTCTCTTCAGGGGTTAAAAATTATGATGGCATGTATTCAGGGTCATCCTCATGCGTGTTTCTTAAACCGCCGCCAATACCCCATTGTGCAGCTCTAGTGCGATGTAAATTAATTACTGCTACTACTACTGCTGTGGATGGTTTCATCAAAACAGAGTATTCGCAGATAATCACCAAAAACCAAAATGGAGCAACATATACCAATATTTTGGGTTTACGACTACTAATGTTCAACTCCGTAGCCTTGTAATTTTAAACCCAATCCAGAAGACAAGGGAACTCCTGTCTAAGGTTATTGGGAGAAATTTGCCTTCGTGGAGGACTTTTTGATGGAACTAATCCATATATGCATTACCTGGAGAAAAAAACCACGGGAATCTCCCATGCTAGCTTCACGGCAAGGGGACTCTAACCTATGATCTGTCTACCACTGAGGATATTTCACGTCAGCACTGTGGTCCGCACAAGCCGGATGGGGAATTCGTATCGCCCAGCCATTGCAAGGATTCGAACCCTGTTCACGACATTAGTAGACGAAAGCTGTATGAGGAAAATTTATTTCTCAACCCTTCCATCTGACCATATTTATTGAAATTTTACATACTGATTTTCGAATTCTGGACAGATTTGAGCCAAAAAGTTCTAGAGTTTTGAGAGAGGTCGACACACGCACACCTGAACTCTTTTGTTTATTTACATAGATAAATTACTATTTTAAATGTCCAAAAAACTTTCTCAGATAAAAGAAAAAATTAGAACCAGAAGTAAAACTAATGTTCTTCGTAGAATAAAAGCAAAATTGGAAACTCGTGCAAGCATTCTTTAATATTCTCTGCTCTGAATTTTTACTTTTAGTATTGTAATTTTTACTATTGAATTCTAACTTTTAGTATTCGAACATTTAAAGGAAACCGCAATTTGTACTTTAAAATAGTTCTTTCAACTTTAAGTAGTTTAGTTACTTGAAGGAAATGTAACGATAACTACAATAACAATAACAGTTTTATTAAAATTTTATGAATAAGAGGGTTTAAGGAAAAAAAAATACAATTTCCTGATTTCCTCAAACATTAGAGAAAGCATTAAATTATTACTCTATGAAATCATTAACGAAATATTCGAACAATTTATGATTATTAAGTACTGAATCTGAATAAGAAACTTCTTTTATATCATGTGACAAATACGACCAAAGAAATCTTTGAAAAGATTAAAAGTCCCGATGTAATTTAAATTTTCTTGAGATCAAGAATGAAAAAAAAGGTAATAACTTTTACCCTTAATTAGAACATGCCTTACTTGTTTCTTATCCCATTTTTGTAGAATTTTTCTAGAAATGAAATTTTTTACCTCTTTTTCAAACCACTGCTGTAACTACTTTTTTTTTTTCATTTTTTAAAACCCAAAGCAATTTCGTTCATACTCAAAAAAGGCTCGTTAATTTTGGCACGGCAATTAATCAAAAACTGTCTCACAGCGACCAGTGTAAATCCGGACTACCGGATCTTTTTTTTGTGCTTGAAACCGGATACGTCGGATCCTATGACATCGGCTATTAATTGCTTGGATGCCCATTTTTTCTCCCGCTTAATAACAAGGCATTTGAAGACGTTTAATTATCAGCCATTAATGGTTATGACAAAGGACGAATTAATTATTTTATCTTTGGAAATGTGTGAGTTAGCGGTTGGTGCCTAGAAAGCCACATTAGTCTTTCTAGAAAATCCTTTTTCGACGAGCTTTCTATTAATCGCTTGAACTCATTTAATATTGGCGAATTATTTGGCGAAGGAAGTGGTGTAGGAAACAATGTAATTAGAGTTAATCGCTCTTTGTTGAAATCGATTTGGCATTTTAATAAGGTAAGCGTGTGGTGTCGCCCTTCGCGTAGTTAGGGGGTCATTTGGGTGTAGTTAATTAAATTGATTGGCTTGATTTATAGGCTGGCATGGAAAATTATTTATTGAAATTCTATTTCGAACGCATCCATATTCTTTCATCTAGCCTATTATAGATGGCTTTAATAAAAAGCGCTGCAAAATGAAGAAATGAGAGCAAAAGTGGTCTAATATAGCAAATTGATATTTTTCATCTCTATGCATTATTTTATTTTAAATACGAGCTATAATAGATTATTGACTTTTAATAAAATTATCTACAGCGCCAGAAATTTTGGAATATACTACGCAGCAATATCGTTAAAGTTCGGTGCAAGTTCAATATTGTGACAAATTGAACCATGTTTCTTTACTTCTTATACTTGATGAGACAATCTTATAGTTCAACTTGAAAATTATCATAAATCGATTAAACACTTTATTGATGTTGGAGAAAATTTGAACCACGCTATGGTTCATGGTACCCAGGTTATTGGCTCGACACTATGTGGCTACCTTGAACCATCGGTGAACATTGAACCAATTTTTCTAACAGCATGTGTACAAGCAACACTTATGTAAGAAACAAAATCTTTATAGAAATTCAAATTTGCTGATCCTTTGAATGTTCAAATTTCTTTTTAGTCCACTGCTATATTTTTAACTTTTAATAATTTTTAGGTATGCCCTCTGTAACATTTACGGCCTCGGGTGATCTATAGTTTAATATATTAATATTTATAGCTTGGGAAAATTTTATCGATAACACATTATTTATTTCATTTATAGTCTCAAGCAATCTTTATTTTTAAATAAATAATCACAAAAAACTGAGGCGGTAATGCTTTACTTGATTAAAGAAAAAGCTTCATTGATTTCAAAAATAAGCAGATCTAAATAAAAGTCGAGAGGTTGCAAGTGCTCAAAAATAGGCGCCCATTCTAGCCTGACAAATCTTGAAAATGGGTGCCTATTTCTGAGCGCTAAAAACATGTTTTTTTTATCTCCATCTGCATATTTTTGAAGTCAGTGAAGATTTTTAATCAACTAAAATATTCATTCTTATTATTACATTTATAGCTTCAAGTAATCTTAGCGCAAATTGACAATTACACTTTTAGCTTCAAATTATTTTTACGTCTATCTATCACAACATTTGTAGCCTGAAAAAACTTCATCGTTAATCCAGTATTACTACAATAGTTAAGATTATTATAACGTCTTGGCACAAAATTATTACGTTTATAGCCTCTCTCGTTATTTATTAAGTTTACTTGCCTCATATAACACCTCAAATACGCAAAACAATAACTACCTTTTTGGCCTTCGCGCGAATTCACTGTTTCGTTAATTACCACAAAAACTTTTAAGGTAATATATTTATTGCTTTTATAACCTTCGTGTAATTTTTGCGCAAATCCCCTACTATTTTAATAATACCAAGTATTTTAATGTAGAATAATTACTGCTTTTATTACCTGATATTGCATTCAGTTCGCTATTATTTTTTATATCCTCAAATATTCTTATTAAAATAATAATAATTATTATTATTAACTATTAAAATAATTATTACATTTGCAATTTCATATTACATTTATACATCACTCTACTAGATCCTTTGTTGCTTTGAAAAATATCTGCGACAGTTCAATTGTGTTAATGGTCTAACTTCCTATTTGTACTCTTGTTTTTTCCTATTAAAACCAACGAAAAAAAAAGACAATAAGTTCATGTATCAAAACCAGATTGGGTTTGAATGGCTTTTTTTCATTTATTTAAAAACTAAGCAAAAATTGTTTTAGTTACTACTACTTTACTAGAAGCACAAAAAATGGTTAATCTTATCCAAAATTTTGCATGACTTATGTATTTGACCAATCCCATGAGGATTTTAATAATGAATAGAGCAAATTTTGAAGCAAATGGCAAATAAAAATTCCAAACAGAAAGCGCAGTTTATTAATATATTTGGAAAGCAGATCATCGATGAGCTCTTTATTCTGGACACAGCTCAAAAAGCCTGCTTGAGAAACAAAACAATGTGTCTCTTCAGTGTTCTACCCGAAATTAACAACCAAACGAGGTATTTTCTACTTGTTTTTCCTTACTTTCTAAAGAATAAGCTTAAGCCTGGATTTCAAAGGTTCTGTCGTCGCTTGAAATAATTCTTTTTGGCAAATAATATATTGTTTTCATTATTGATGTGAGTTTGCAATGGTTATTCATGACCGTTAGATCGATTTGCAGTCAGCTCCTTCTAAGTTTGTTCTGAAAATGGTGTAAAACGTCAACACAGAGAAAAGCCACAGTTCAGAGAAAATGAGATGCGTATCTGATCTTATTTTTCAGTAATTAAAAGCTTATTCCAATGCTACATTATCTGGACTCATAAAAATGTGTGAAAATTGGAAACAAGACTTTGATTTTGATAACTTTTATCTAGGAGGAAAAAGGTCGCCAAATTGGCGACTTTCACAAAAAGTTTAAGAACTTTTAAAATACTTTAGTTATGTATTTATCTTTGTTAGTTATTTGGAGCTCTTTTGCCAAGGAAAATAAGAAGAAACCTTAGTTTAAATGCTTTACACTTGAAGCGAACGAACAAATAACTAAAATATTTTAAAAATTATTAAAGTTTTTGAAAAATTGTTAAATTGGCGACATTTTTCCACCAAAAGGAAAATTATTCCAAATTTTTGGAAATTTTTATGAGTCCAGATAATGCAGCATTGGAGTACGTTTTAAAATATTAAAAAAAAGAGACCACAAACACTTTAAATTTTTTCAAAACTGTATCTTTTGTCCATATTGTTGTTTTGCGCCATTTTCAGAATAAGCATCGTGGGCGCTGGCAAAAGATAGGCTGAACTTGACCAAACAGTCCTGAGTACAGTATTTAAAAAAGTTCTTAAGCTTTTCTTTGAAAATCGCCAATTTGGCGAAAATTATGAAAATAAGTGCCTTATTTCCAATTTTCACACATTTTTATGAGCCAGGAGCATTATGTAGCACTGGAGCTGCTCATATAACAGAAAAAAAAAACATAATTTCATGTGATAACAGAGCCTTATAAAACAGTCTTAATTTTTCGAAAAAGGCCTTGAAAAATCTTGTTAAACACTAATGGGCAAAGTCTAGGACATTGGGGTGGGGTATTCTGCAGATGTAACTTTTCAGTCGATTTCTACGTATTCGGAACAACAAGCGATAAAATGGTTTTGAAATATCTCAATTCGTGCAACTTCAATTTAATAACCCTATTCAAAATTTATTGTATCCGTGATAATCTTATCTTATAAAAAGAACTGTGGTTTTTTTTAAAGATTTTTTCTTGAAGGACTTATTAAAAAATTGTACAAAGCGATTTAATCAGATGAAAGACATTACGATTTCATTCAGATCTATTTCAATATTTTTTTAATTTATTTTGTTCAATATTTTTATAAGTGAAGTTTAAAAAATTAAATCAAATGCCATGTCCATTTCTTTAATATGTATTTCAAGGTGTGTCCATTTTCTTAAACACTCATTACCAATTTTCTTGAACACGTATTTTGAGCTGTGCTCATTTTTTTAAATACTCATTGTGAGCTGCGTTCAATTTCTTAAACACAAATTTCAAGCTGTGTCTATTTCTTTAAACATCAAATGTTCAGAATAAAAATCTCCCAAATGAGATATAATTAAATAACGTAATCAAGTAACGAACTGGTGGTAATAAATGATCTCTGAAATGACTGAAATGTTGTCTAGTTGCCACATAGCTCTTGCGTTACTAAGTTAGACTAAACTGTTTCGGATTTTAACATTTAAATTCAATGAAAATGACTTTAACTTTTAAACTATTCTCCTTCATTTCCACACTTTCATTTCAGTACTTAAATGTGACTTTTTAGTAAAAAGTCTCTTTTTTGTAATTATTTTATGCTAAGTAAATTCAGAGCATTATTTATTTGGGCAAATTGTCAACAATTACAAAAATTTGGGATCAAAGCTATTTTTTTTAAATGAGCAGTGGCAGACACAAAAGGAATATTTAATCAATGAATGATATATTTGTTGCAGTCAACAAATTATCTTTTTTTGGCTTATACAATATTTCTTTTCAAAAAGAGTTATTCATAAAATTAATTATTTATTTTGAGTGATCTGAATTTCGATATTTTTTATTTGACAAACTAGATTTGTCAAACATAGTGATAGATTTGCTTGATAATCAATAAATAATATTTCATATTCATCTTTTTATATTTCTGATGTCATTATCAGCAATTTGATTTTGTAGGAATTTCTCATATTTCCTTTACAAAGTAGTTTTTTATATAATTAAATATCTATTTAGCATGATCTCAAGTTTGATATTATATGTTTGACAAAATAGTTGTTCAGACTATCAATTTTTATATTTTAGATTTATTTTTTATGATATGTATATCATTATCGACAAATTTATTGTTTAGGATTTTATCATATTTTCATTATAAAACTATTATTTAGGTAATTAAATACTTGTTTAGCGTGATTTGGAATTCGATATTGTATGTTTGGCAAAATAGTTTAGATATTAATAAATTTTTATGATTTATTTTTAGTGATTTGATTAGAATTATCCTCATTTTGACTTTTTATGACTGGTACAATTTTTCTCTACAAAACAGTTACTTAGACAATTAATTATTTATTTCACGCGATTTGGAATTCGATATTTTATATGTGCGACAAACTAAATATTTAGATAACAAATAATTTATGTTTGACATTTATTTTTATCGATATGTCTAGCATCATCACGAATTTGATTTCTTTTTTCACAATTTTTTCATGACAAAACGGTTATTTAGATAATTATTTACTTCGTGTGATCTGGAATTTGATCTATTATGTTTGGTAAAATAGTAATTTAGATAGCAGGTAATTTACTTTCTTAAAGAATTAAATACAAACATATTACAAAAATAATTATTTATTTAAAGAATGAGTCATTTTTAATGAACACAAATTAAATTTATTATAATTTTTTAAACGGGGGTTATTTATTGGAAACAAATTCATTTTATTCTTTAAAAACTTTAAGCACAAATATCTGTTTAATAAAGAATTATTTTATTTTTTGATACCTCGCTTGATTCCTGCAATTCGAAACAAACTTTCGAAACTGCTTCTACCTCCATATAAAAAAGAAAAAAAAAAGAAACAGAACTATCAAACCAAAGCACTTCCTAGTCCCTTAGAATTTTTCCGAACAACAAAAAGCAGATATTATGAGGGTGGGAAAGACTCCCCGAACAAAAGAGAAAATCACTTTTTCGAACAAAAAAAAATCTTTTCTGTTTTTGAGGATGTCTAAGAAAAAAGTCCATAAAGTAAGGATCTAACATAAAATCTAGATTCAGAATTCTTCTCAGAGTTAGATTGTTTTATATTTTGTTTGAACTTCTAAAGCTGTGGAAAAATTCTGACTGCGTAGGTGTGGTTAAAAAGTCTGGCATCTAAAAAGTTTATACATTTTGTTCAGAAACTTTCTGGGAAAAATATTTCCTTATATTTAAGTACCATAAAAAACTTCGGCATAAAATTTTTAGTTTAAAAATTTGAATATATACTTGAATCCATAAAACTATTCGCGAATATTTTCTAAGGAGTAATGTGATAGATTTTTTGCGTAGTTTCAAAAATGTGGTTTTTACACACGTGGGGAAAAATATTCTCGCAAAAATTACCGGGCATTTTTAGTAAAATATTATTATTCTGATTTAAAAACTAAAATATAGGGCTCTTTAACCATTCATTTGGTAATTTTTCCCTTCATATGGTAACGGTTTAATTTAAATTCTGGTTTTTAGAATTAGTTCTTTTAACCATATATCTAGTAAATAATACAAAACTGGTACATATGCCTCGCTCTAAGGTATTGTGATAAAATTACAAAATTTTACCTAAGTTGCCAAATTTTATTACATAATCTTAAAACATATTATATTGTTAATTTTACAAAGATTATTACGAAAGCTTTACGGTAAAAGCTATGAAAAATTTGGTATTCCCAAAGAGTCAGAAACACCGTAAATTTTATCATATTCTGTTAGTTTTGCTCTTACTTTCTTTCTCAATGTATAATTTTACTTGTGTAAGAATGTACAACTAACTTATGTTTTTTTAAACTATTGTTTTTGTTTTACATGTCTACATGCTCAATTTAAGACCAGGATTTTTTTTAAATTTCTACTGGTGGTATGATAATGATGTTGAGCGAAGAATTAAGACAAAAGAGCTGACAGCGGTTAAACTGAGTGAAACATAAAAATTAGCGCATATTTAGAACAAATTATCAGCAGGTGCTAGACACTAAGTCTGACGGAAGAGGAAAAAAATCCTTTTGGTACCTTGAGTTAATGGAAAAAAGGTAAATTTGTCGTAGTTTGATTGATAGATTATTGATCATCAAAATTGCTATATGTAGATGTCTTTGCAAATTTTTGATTGCAAAATGTAAGTAAAACTATATTTTATATTTTTTCTTTACAAGAAAGGTCACTTTTCTCTCATTATGCCGACGATTATTTTATTAACATTTTCAATCGCTCAATTATTTATATGTCATTTTCTTACGTTGTATGTAAAAAATTGCGGAAAAATTTCCTTAATTTTAAATTTATTTTTAAGAAAAATAAGTGTTACTTTGTATTGCACAAATGCTATTTCGAAAAGATGTTTATTAACAGGTTGTTTCGTAAGAATTCTCTCTTAATATATATTTTTCGAATAATTCTCACATACAAGTGCACATCATAGGGTAGAAAACTATTATTTGAGCGAGGTTGAAACAAAAACGCTATTGAAATCTGCCAAATTAACAGTTAGGAAAACCAGAAGGAGAATTAAATATTAGTTTGATTGTACCATAAAAATAAAAGCGGTTCTAAAATCCACCGTTTCAACTCTCTTCCGTCAATGAAATTGGATTTGATGATTTTTATGACCCAACTTGTCCATCAGTAATCCGTTAGATATCTATAGAATTTTGGTTTTTCTTGAGTTAAATATTACTTTGCGACCCCTGAAGTATGCACTTTTTTAATTGAACACATTCAAAAGTCAAGTCAGTGCATCAGCTTTTGCATCCCATCATCAAAGAACTATACCATCTGACCATTCAACCAGTTAGTACAATTTCTTTCAACAAGTCCAAGCGCCAAGCGTCCAACCTTTTCCCAAGCGCTTTTTACACAGAAATTCCCTAAGTTTTAGAAACAGGTGAATGTCTGACAGTGCTAAATCAGGGCTGTATGGTGGAGGATCCAGTACTTCCCATTTGCGTCTATAGTTCGTCCCGGTTGCTCTTCATCAAGAATATTTGTTCTTCCTTCATTGAAAAATCTAAGCCATTTAGGCACATTTCCATCATTCATTACATCTTTACCATAAACTTCAACAAGCTGACGTTGAATTTCAGCAGTATTTACCTTTTTATACTATTAAAAACCGAATAGCTGAACGCATTTCACAATCAGCGGGATTACTGATGGACATGATGGCAAATGAAGCAGCATTACCATGTAAACAACTCTGGCAAAGACGTGAAACGTAATGGTGGTGTAGTGAAAGACTTGCCAACTGACAGGATGCGTGGACACGATGCGCAGTCAGTTTTTACTTTCAAATTTACCCTCGTAATTTTTGTAGGGATCTTATTAGTTTTGATAATCGCTTTTGCATTTACCATATTTCTTGTCAGTACGAAATTGGCTACATCGGGCAAAAAGGACTCGTTTCAGAATTTAGACTTAAAGTATGTCCTTTATCAAGAATATTAGAAGTCAGCAATTGCTGCATATTATTGGAATCTTAGGCATAAATTCAATTTCGACACTGCCAAAATTTTTCTCCTCCCAGTCTCACTAGCTCATCTTGATTCTTTGGAATCTTATTTCATTCATATAAATGCTGATTTCTCTGTTAACGACATTAGTTTCTCACGACCTCCCCATAGCGCGTGGAAATAAATTTTACCCTGATTCGCTCTCTGCTGCTGTGAGCTTTCTTGTTGTGATTTTCATTTTTTCTCTCTTTTGGCTACTGTGGTTTTTCTACTTTTGTTTCTTAGCTTTATGTTTTCGTTTTTGTTGCAACTTTACGCTTACTATTTTGTTCTTCTCATTTACATCTGGCCAGTCAATTCAGTCAAGCAAGTCAATTTTGCAATTCCGAATATTTTGCTTTTGTTGATCTTTTTAATTCATATTTCTCTGATAACCATTATTCTCAATGTTTGCAACAGCTCTTTCACATTTTTATTCAACTAAAATTTTAATTTAGTTTCATTTTCAACAATTTGCATACACCGAAAATTCATTCAGAACAATACAAGGCACTACTCCAGCCATACAAGTTCATTCTTCATGCCGGGGTTCCGTAAAAAGAGTGACCATTTCGACTTATAAAGCCGAAAATTAATTCAGAACTAAACAAGACGCCGTTCCTAACCTACATGCTTATTCTTCATAATAAATATTTTAAAAATAATTTGTAGTCTTTGTTGTGTTAAGATGCGTACAAATGCTAGTTAAATTAATCATGAAATCTGAGTTCCACTAGAACAGTGGTGGGGAAACTTTTTTTAAGACGGGCCATTTGTAATAACTAGACAATCGTAGCGGGCCAAAGAATAGTGCTTAATCGTTAAAAAATTTATGTGTTCTATAAACATATACATATATTATTATATACACTTATTATTTTAATAGTAAAAAAGCAAAAGGTAAGAAAATTATAAGCACAAAATACAAAATGAATTTAGTGTAGTTCTTGATGTGAAGTATTATCACTTTATTTTCTGGTGTCATTACTGGTTGATGGTGCATGAGAAAAATGAAATTGAGACTGTTTCTTCAAAATTTCATCATAGTCCGGTTCCATTTGCGAAGCAGAAATTCTTAAAACTGATGAAAGGTGCTCATCTGTAATTCTGTTTCTTAAAGAAGTTTTCCTAAGCTTCATTGTTGAAAAGATTTGTTCGCATATATAAGATGAGCCGAACATTGTCATTATCTTCATTGCATGAGTAATTAGATTTGGGAAATTATCTGGACTTAAATTTTTATAAAATTCTAGTAAT
>NC_092205.1:21827384-21964449 GCF_043381705.1 Parasteatoda tepidariorum | reverse complement strand
GTTACCTACTACGGAGAACAACACACAGAAACGCAATTGACGAAAGCTTACTGCTAACTAATGCTCTTGCGCGGGTGTTTGCGCGGGTCCTCTTAAAATGAAATTATAATTTTATTAAACTTTTATAACGTTTATACAAAAATTGTAAAGCAGTTTGAAGCAAAGGAAACAAGAACTAGAGCAGACGCAAATCGCGAAGCTTTTTGGTTGTGATTGGTCAATTCATTTTCATGTGACGTCACAGTACCCTCCTCTTTGGATATTCATGGGCAAAATTCTGTATTCATGAAATTAAAATAGTTCTTCAATATTTTGATGACTGTCAATTAATGGCCTATTATATTTTGGAGAACTTCGTGAATTTATATTTCCCAGGCAAGATTGAGTTCTATTTTGGAAGATTAAAATTGCCACTCGAGTGTAGGAACGAAAATCAGTTAAGAACTGCTTTTGAGTCTTCGGCCCACGGACTATTGAGGCAGTGGGAGCTTCGGGGATTACACTTATGTCTGTGGGTACAACCGGCTGAGCAACTGCGCATGCGCTTGAAATGCTTGGCTGGAATTTAATTTTCACCAAATAATTTCAAAAAGTAACCCTGTTGAAGAAATTGGCGGAGGTATACATAGTTTGTTGCTTACAGGAGTAATCAAGTGTAGCTTCTATTGCTATTGTTATTCTAAGCTCTTCATTTTTGATTCAGTAAATAAAATAAGTTAATTGTTTAAAATAATTTTTTTCTGTTTATAATATTGCATCAATGTATTTTTATACGTTTACGACATTTTATATTTTTAATTATCTGTGATAAAGTAGTTAAAGATTTCCACGTTACTGAGTTAGGCTTAGTAACATTTGTTTTCCTATTTTATCTTTGATATAATAAGAAATGTCTGTTAATAAAAGAGTATTATTTTAAAGATTCGATAGTTTATTCTTTTGCATATATAAACAATAATCAATAAAAAATTTCAGAACTGTTCTTCTAATTCTTTTATGTGTGTAGAAACTATAATAAAAGGAAATTATATGGTATTTAAAGGTAATTAATTGTAAATGGTGGTACATTGACATTATAATTACTTTTCTTTAAGATTATATAACCGTATGTAGATTCTTAAATTATGATGCTTATTAAGATGAATTTATTGAAATTTTTAGACGTATATTGTGTTTATAATCCCTATTGTTTTTCTATGATAAAAAAAATTGACTACTATGATTGAGCTTACGTAGTAATGTGGTAACTGTAGACTTGTATATCACATCGAATTAAATTTAATTAAGTTAATATATTTTCACCTGAATTTACTTGTGCAAAATTCCAGTAAAGTTAAGATTATTTTATAATTATGTATATTTCCCATCAATAATTGATGAAATACCAGAATGTATGTAAGTACTGTAAAATTTCTCAAGCAGAGGTTGTGCAAGCATTACCTTAAACTTGATGCAGTTAAACGATAATCTATGATGCACGATGGCTCAGTGGGGCTTTAGTAAGGGAACTTGTTTATTATTTTGATATCAAGTCTCTCTTTCTATTGCCCCTTCTAAGCCGCATCTTTTGGTTTCCACAAACAACTTTCTTGATGTGGAGTTTTTTGGGAATCTGATAATATAGGTGTATTAGTAAGTATAATGGTGAGTATTTTACCTTATATGTATATAGTTTTTGTTTACATCCTCTTAAAAAGAGATATATATTGTATTATTAAGTTGTATGTGGATTAACATATACTGCATTATATATAAGTTTTTTTAGCAGCTAATAGAAATAGTTCATTTAACCTATGGATTTTGGATACCTAGATGTTTAACAATTTTGTATGGTGCGTATTAAGTGTTGCATTATCTTACTAAATCTAAGAGCCAAAGTAGGACAGTTAGTGAGGTATTCTTTGGTGCCCATTGTGTTTTAATTACCATGTCCAATCATGAGCAAAACATTTATGAATGCTAAAGGGGAGAGGTCAGCTTATCCCGTTCACTAGCTTTGAAAATTTACACTAGGACATTATCAAAAGCGCCTCTCCTTTTGTGGCGGAATAATGACAGTTGGTAAAAATTGTGAAACTTGCATACAAACAGTAAAATAGATGAAATTTGAATGCCTGTATATGAAGATTTAAAAGAAAAATGACAATTTCAATGGAATACTTTTATTATTTAATCTTCTAATCACCAATCATTATGTTCGTGCTTATACGTACTGTGTAACTGTTATTGCAAGAGGTCTATTACAAGATTATTTACAAGTGTAGCATGCCTAATTTTTTTATTATTTTCAGCTTGTACAAAGTTTTCACACGAATTCCCAAATGATAAGTATACTGTTCAGTTTTTACTAGTACACAGGCTTATGTACAGTTTTAGTTGGGTAATTTTGTTGATGTTTGTTTTATGATTTTAATATTTTGTAGTGTGTTAAATGGTTTTTAAGATAAAATATGCTNGTGGACACGATGCGCAGTCAGTTTTTACTTTCAAATTTACCCTCGTAATTTTTGTAGGGATCTTATTAGTTTTGATAATCGCTTTTGCATTTACCTTACTCCTAGTCAGTGCGAAATTGGCTTCATCGGGCAAAAAGGACTCGCTTTACAATTTATACTTAAAGTATGTCCTTTATCAAGAATATTAGAAGTCAGCAATTGCTGCATATTATTGGAATCTTAGGCATAAATTCAATTTCGACACTGCCAAAATTATTTCCATCCCAGTCTCACTAGCTCATCTTGATTCTTTGGAATCTTATTTCATTCTTATAAATGCTGATTTCTTTGTTAACGACATTAGTTTCTCCCGACCTCTCGATAGCGCGTGGAAGTACATCTTACCCTGATTCGCTCTCTGCTGCTGTGAGTTTTCTTGCTCTGATTTTAATCTTTTCTCTCTCTCGGCTACTGTGGTTTTTCTACTTTTGTTTCTCAACTTAATTTTTTCGTTTTTTGCTGCAACTTTACGCTTTCTATTTCAAATCACTTTTGTTTCTTCTCATTCACATCTGGCAAGTCAATTTTTCAATTTCGAACATTTTGCTTTTGTTGATCTTTTCAATTCATATTTCTCTGATAACCATTATTCTCAATGTTTGCAACAACTCTTTCACATTTTTATTTCAACTAAAATTTAAATATAAGTTTGATTTCAACAATTTGCATACACCGAAAATTAATTCAGAACAATACAAGTCACTACTCCAGCCATACAAGTTCATTCTTCATGCCGGGGTTCCGCAAAAAGAGTGATCATTTCAACTTACATAGCCGAAATTAATTCAGACCTAAACAAGACGCCGTTCCTAACCAACAGGTTTATTCCTCATATTAAATATTTTAAAAATAATTAGCAGTCTATGTCGTGTTAGGATGCGTACAATTGATAGTTAAATTAATCATGAAATCGGAGTTCCACTAAAAGAAAAGTAATCACTTAGGCTTACATATCCGAAATCAATTCAAAACTAGATAAGACGCCACTCGAAGTCTGGATTGCACTAAGATATCGATGACATTTAGGCCTTGGTAGGCGAAAATAATTTAGAGCTATACAAGTCGCAGTTTCAGCTCGACGATTTCGCTCCTTGTATTAAATATTTCACAATTGCTAATTTACTAAATATATAAAGTCACGCATCCACCATAGATGGGCGATCAATTAGGCTTACATAGGTGAGAATAATTCAGAGCTAAACCCGACGCCGCTCTACACTGTAAAACATTCCGGATCAAATTACAGTAAAAAGTACCAGAGCCGCGATTGCTCAGGGGATAGAGCGCTCGCCTTAAAGTGCGGCGAACCGGGTTCAAATCCCAGTCGATACGAATTCCGCATCCGGCTTGAACCGACCACAGTGTAGACGTGAAATATCCTCAGTGGTAGACGGATCATGGGCTAGAGTCCCCTTGCCGTCAGGCTAACCGTGGGAGGTTCTCGTTGTCTTCCACTCCATTCAACTCAAATGCGGGTTAGCTCCATCAAACAGTCCTCCACGAAGGCAAATTTCTCCCAAAGCTCGATCCAGGAGTTCCCTTGTCTTCTGAATTGGGTTCAAAATTACGGAGCTGAACTTTTGGCTACGGAGTTGAACTTTTGTAAGCGTAAACCCATAAAATTGGGTCGTCTGTTCAACGACGGTTATAAAAAGTAAAAAGCACCAGTACTCAATATTCCAGTACTTTTTACCGTAAAACCTATTTTTACCGGAATATGTTACGAAACAAAAAAAAATCTGATTACCGTAGTTTTTACTGTAATAATTACAGTAAAATCACCAAATCACTCTCATTAAATAAATAATACTATAAATATTGCTGTGTAATATTTTACGGTAAAATGGATTTTACTGATGATGCATCCAAAATGCGATTACTTTATACAGCAATACGATGCAGAATTTTTTACAGTGCAGCCTTACGAGTTCATTCTCTAGATTAAATATTTTAAAAATATTTATTTGCCTTTCTTTGGTTTAGATGTTTACAATTACTAATGAAATAAACTTATAGTGTCGGTTTACTCATAAAAGAATACAGATTATTAAGCATAACATGGAAGAAAAAATGAGAACCGCTGTTGCATACAACCAGTAAAAAAGCAATATATATGAAAAGAGAAATTAAGCTATCGGGGTAAGAATGCAACTTCAGCTATCGAGTCACATAAGAAGATAAAAAAAGTACCTTTAGTGGACCCTCAGAATAAAAAAAAAGATGTGAGAGAGTAGGACATATAGTCTCCCATCATTCAATTTTTGACATGGGAAATCGAAAGAGATGTCGATGAACTGGCCATCCCGTAGTGATCCCACTTGATAGTAAAGAAGGTTCTAGAATAATCGCTTAAAGATAGCATCATTTCAAACGCATTAGCAAAGAACATACATTTTGGGATCGATAAGATCTGGGGTGTCTGTGTCCTGCACTTTCTGAGATGTTCGATGGACTTGTTATAGACCAGCTGAGAACATGACCAGATTTTCCTATCATAAATAAAAGTTGTTCTGCTGAAAAGTCAATTCTGTTTCAGAGAGGAGACTTAAATTAATTTGTTTCGGAAAGACAGTGAATGGTCTATGTTTGGGAATACTTGGCTTATACAGTAATTTATACAGTGTATCTAAGAAAGAGGTAGATTTATAGTAGTAAAAGCAGTTTATACTATAATACTTTTTTAACAATTTTAAAATCTTATTTAACTATTTATTTCGAAAAGGACTCATAGAAATTGTTTGAGTAGCTTTTGTGTACTTTGTGTAGAGTAAAGCAAAACATTACTGTTAGAGATTGTAATTTGCTGTTACGTGTTACGTGAATAATATCACGTGACTTTAACTACTACTACTTCCACTTAATTTTTATTGTTTTACTTTGGTTTCGCTTATGGCAACGCTGCTGGAATGTTTTATGTTGGATATTTAGTTTTCGATTAATTAAAATTTATAAATATCGCTAAGTTTAAATTGGTTTGGAATTAATAAATGTTTGTTATGTTTTAATTCGTATCTGTTTATTCATTTGTAGAACTTGTAGTTCATTTGAATAACACTGAAAGGCGTCAGTAAAATTTATTTGTTTGCTGCAAATTACAATTACAAAACAATACAAAAAATTCTTTTTCTTCAAAAATCTGTCTTAGGATAAATTTTTTTGTGTAAAAACCATTCTTTCAGATTACAGTATTTCGATTTTTTGATAATATTCATTATTTTGCTTTTACTGTGCATATATTCCTTTTGTATTTGTTATTGTTCAGATCAATAATTCAAATATATTATCAACAGTGGGTGATGCAAACAATTGTAATGTATGATAAGCTTTCATGATTTCTCCAAGATACAGTCATTTGACTGGAGTAATTCGAGAGTCTAACGACATTAATGCATTCTGGGGTGGTGAAGTGGAGCTGGGGTTTTGCTATCCCATTTCGAACGTGCCCCCTTTGCTAAAACGGAATGCAAATGAGAATCCTCCAAACTCTAAGCCAGAAACCAAATGTCTTGTATTACAGATCACGTGTTACCTCATTATGCTAGCATATTTATCTTTCAGAAGATTTAAAATGCTGAAATGTACCGCCAGGAACCGAAGAATGCCTCTCGTAGTAAAACCATTTCAAAAGGGCATAACAAGAAACAAAATTAAAAATAAACAAATAGAAAACAATCCATCGCGGAAATAAGTGCTTCCTACACTATATTTATTTTTAAACTTTAGTTATTGATTTCAATTGTGTGTCAAGGAGAACTTAAGTGCAAACAGAACCAGAGTTTTTGATAATTCAATGCGATTAGACTGAGTATCTATTACTTATTTATGTTGAGAATAAAAAAAACAAAATATTTAATCTAAACGCTGAAAGATTATAGTCCAGGCGTTTAAAAAATCTAACTGTTAACATATATAGATAAATATTTTTTTTAATAACTGTCGTTGAACATGCGACCCAATGTTTTGCTTACGACAAATAATGTCCAACTCCGTAGCCT
Source organism: Parasteatoda tepidariorum (assembly GCF_043381705.1). NCBI lineage: Eukaryota > Metazoa > Arthropoda > Arachnida > Araneae > Theridiidae > Parasteatoda > Parasteatoda tepidariorum. The sequence continues at coordinate 21,957,959 of NC_092205.1, read as the reverse complement.
TGCAATTTTGAACCTAATCCAGAAAACAAGGGACCTGGATCAAGTATCGTGAGAAAATTATCTTTGTGGTGGAACTAACCCCCATAATCACATGGAGAGAAAAACCACAAAAACCTCCCACGGTTAGTTTGACGGCAATGAGACTCTAATCTTCCATGTAATTACCATGTAATCAAGGAGACTTATCACTGTGGTCAGTGCAAAGCCGGATCCGGAATTCGCATCGACCACCCTTCGCTGGGATTCGAACTCGGTTCACCTCATTGGAAGGCGAACACTCTATTCCCTATATTATCATATTGCGTATTATTTATTTCTTCCTTTCAGTAGCTCAAGGCTTTGGTCTTTCTTTAATGTAAATTTCAATACATACTAGTAAAATCTTATTTTAGACAGTAAGCTATATTTCAGACAACCGCTGTGTTAATAGTTTTATTTAGTGACTATTGTGTGCTACACAGTATGGCGCACATTTTGTTGCATTCTTTCAAATATGATGAAATATTTTGTATACATTGGATGACTATGTAGAATATGAAATAAAATGTCTCACACAGATTGGAACACAATCTAAAATATGAAATCTTACGTTTCACACCCTGGGAAGATCATGTAAAATGTGAATTTTATGTGCCACTTATATCCAAACACCGTGTAAAATAAAAAATCTGATACTTCACATTCGTTGAAACACCATGTAAAATAAGAAATCTTACGTCTCACACCCATTTGGAACTCCAAGAAATTTTACATCTCAAATTCATGGGAAAGCCATATCAAATTAGAAATATTACGTCTCACATCCATCGGAACGTCATGTAAAATAAAAAATCTTGCGTCTCACACCCATCACAACACGGTGTAAAATAAAAAATCTTACGTCTCACACCTTTGTCCTACCATGTAAAATATGCTGTCTAATGTCTCAAATTTATTGAAATACCACTTTCAGAATAAATAAAAAAGTTATACTATCTGTCTCTATCTTTTATTGTGAAAAAAAAAGGGTAAAAGAAAATGGCTATACGTATGTGATGGATTTGTTTTGTTCGAATGTTTACTGTAATTACTAAATACTTTATAAAGTGATAATATTTTACACAATTTAATAGATTGTTCCTTATGAAATAAAAAATCTATGGTATTTTGCCTGAAAAAAGAGGATTCAGTCTTTAACTATCATAATTTGCTCGTTTTTATAATTATCTTAATTTTAACGAAAAGTAAGGATATTTATTCAATTTATTAAGTTAAGCACATTTCTATAGCCTATATTACTCGTTTAAACTGTAATATATGCCAAATGTTAAAAATGTTTGACAGAGTGAATGAATAAAGAAAAATGTAGGTAGGTATGTAGTTTAATTGCGTCGCACTAGAATTGCACAATGGGCTATTGGCGACGGTCTGGGAAACATACCTGAGGATAAATGAATAAAGAAAAAAAGGAATGAATCAGTTAATGAGAACACGCAAGCATTATTTGCTGATTTAATTAATTACCCGTTAATTTTATTCCTATTAGGAATAAAACTAATGGGTAATTAATTGAAACAGCAAATCGGTGAGACAATTTATTAAAAATGGGTAAAAAAATAAATATAAATAAATAATCATAAAATATTGTAAAAATTATAAAAATTAATAATCATAAGAAATCTTTCAACTTTAGTTTGAATAAATCTATGTTTAAAATTACAATTTGTTATTTTTTAAGCAAAAATTCCCTACAGAGAAAATTTTCAATTAATAAAGAAAAAATTCCCTTTATTGGCCGATGTTTCATTTCTAAAACACGTGACATACCGTTAGACGAAATTTTTTTTCGTTTCAAGTTTTGATTCTTAGTGATAATTAATGATGTAAATATTAATTATGTTTCAAATTTTAAATCATCCGTATTATAACATTGTTTGAAAGTAATTCATCAAGTAATATTCTTTGATCTTGCTTTTATTAGTGTCCGCAAATTTCAAAATAGCATTGACTTCCTTTAATAATAATGATTTTAAAAAAATTTCAAAGCTTAAAATTAATTAATTCATTAAAATAAAGCAAATCCACATTCAAATTAGATTAAATTTTCAGCCAAATTTGATAGAAATCCTTCCCGATAAAACAATTTTTATCTCTTACGAATAAAAATCCAATTATCACAAAAATTACGAAACGAATACCATTGACTGCAAATATTAAGTTAAAAGAAATCCTTAAAACGAGAGAAAAATAAATGACAATTCTAAATAGTTTTTCCCTTTCCGAATTAAACTTTCGTATTAACAATTTCCCTCGCTGTACTCTGTAATTTCAAAAGTACCCTAAAAGCGCTAGGCTATCGGTCTTTAACAATAATGAGTTTTCGCCGCTTTTAAAACTTCAAAAATTTCTACCGAAATGCTTTGCTGGTTTGCGACCAGTAATTGGAAACAAATTGCTCGAGAGTTAATTTTTTTCCCTTTTTTTTCCCCACTCATTTCAAAAATACAGATGGAGCCAAGTAGAGGGGAAAAAAGTTATCAGCAATAATCACAAAGACGCCAATGAACTTCGCCAAGTGCTTTCCCAAGTAAAAATTTAATAGCTTTAAGGAAAAAGAGATTGACTCTTTCAAGAAGAGCTTTTGAAGGATGCAAGATTAGAGGAGTTGCCGAGTTGGAAAAAAAAATATATTTGATAGAAAAACGGCCTTTTTATATATCTATATATGTGTAATCGAGAAATAAGATTGAATCGCTATTAAACAGGTTTTCGCGTCAGCAAAAATGATTTTTTTCTTTTTTGGCAAAAGAAATAATTTTCTTTTTCTCTTTTTTCTGGCAAAACGTTAAGGGCTTTTGTTGAATCATAGCTTTAAAATTTCTTTTACTTTTCAAAGGTATGCCAACTGATTTTGGTTACGGGTATTTAAATTCAACCAGAGGCAAATATAGTTTTTTTTTTGTTTTTTGAAAATCTTATTTAAATGAGTGCGAAAATTAATTGCACGATGACGTATCATTTTCCTGTATTTATTTTTTGAAAAATGTGAAAAGAAAATTGAAAAAATGTTCTACTAATTAACAAAATTTAATGAATATGAAAGTCGTATCTGATAAGACCAAAATTAGAAGTATATTTAAGGTTCTTCTAAAATTAATTGGAACTGATTGGAGTGTTGTCAGTTAAAAGTAACTCAAACAAAGAACATGAAATATGACATCTAATCTGTCTGTGGGAAAAATGTATTGTAAATATTTAATTTCTATCATACAAATTTTAATGAAGAAAAGTTCTGATATTTATATCTCTATTGTTGCTATCATGCAATACAAAAAATGTATGAAAATTTTCTGTTGTAATATTTTATTACCATCGTAAAAATTTTCCCTTAAATATGAAAAAATATGAATGAAAAATCATAATATGAAAAATTGTGAAATGTGAACGAATGTGAAATTTTATTGCTTGATAACATCTCATGTTTTTGTACTTATTTAAAAGAAGCGAAAGGAAATTTTTAAAAGCTTAAATGATTAACAAATTCTAATGAATATGAAAATCGTATCTGATAAGACCGAAATTCGAAGAATATTTAAAGTCTTTTTTTTAATTGATAAGGAACTGATTGGAGTATTGTTAGTTAAAAATAACCGAATCCGATAATTTGATAGCTTACGTAACTACCTGGCAAACTTTACTAAAAATATGAAGAAAAGATTCATAGTCATAAATTTTAAAATTAGTTCGGCTTGTTCACCGATAAAGAAATTTCATACCCTCATAAGCATTTACATAATACAATGTTAAAATTAAATTTTCGTAAATTGTAACTTTTACCTTTGTGCTCTTGTTTAAACCTCAACTAAGGCAAAGGGAGATTTTAATCAAATGTTGCTACAAATGTAAAAATAAAATTTAAAGTAGCTTGAAGCTTAAAAAAAAACGCTATTTTCCAATTTCTTAAGCAAGTAAGCTAATTACTATTTTCAAAACATTTTTTTTTCGTTAAAGGCTATGACTTCATTAAGTTTAATTTTGACGTACAATTAGAGATATACATAAATTAAAAACTGGTTCATAAAATGTATTCTAATTTATCAAAACGCCAAAGAAATTTTACGATTAAATGAATTACTTTTGTTCAAGTTAAATACATGATTAAATAGGATAATGATTTCTTTTTTAAAAAAAATACATATTTTTTTTACAAAAATTTACCTTGTGTACTGAAGCGAAACTTTGAAAAATCTCCGTACTTCTTTTTCCCCTTTCATAGTCTTTTCAATTTCAGTGAGAAACTTTCGGCGATTTTTTTTCTTCCTCAAGACAATAATAAATGAACTTCTAAGCTGAAAAAATATCCTTTTCAAGCGGGTTGCGGTTGAAAAAGACTAATTAATGCTAAGCTAATGATGAAGCCTATACTTCGGGGGTAAAATAAAGTTTTTCCTCTAATTCTTTCACCTATTCATTAACTATTTCTTGTGAATTATGTTAGTTAACACGTTGTTCCTCAATATTCCACCGCTAATTCTCTTACGTCTAGTCGCCTTGCGCAGATTTTGTTTTTTTTCTGTGGTTTCCTTATTTTTCTGAGGCTATGCATTTGCCTGAGGAATAAGTTGAGCCTTAAGTTATTAAGATTAATGGACCAGTATAAAAATTCTCAAGTTTCGGAAAGCAATTTATTCAGCTATTATATTTTTTAATTATTTATTTTTTTCATTCGCTGGCCTTAGGAAAGAAATTTACTCTAACGCGTTTAATTCGGTTGAAAGATAAGATATGAACTTTTTAATGTGAAAACGTGGCTAATAAATAAAGTAAAAAATAACAGATATTGTTTTTTTTATACGTTTCTAGAAAAGTTTCGTGGTATGCAGTAATGGTATGGAGTGTTTTTAACCATTAATTTTTATTAGCGAAAATTATTAACATATTTTAGTGCATTTAACTAAACTTATTGTTGATAATAAAATTGGTGAAAAAAGTTATGTCTCGGTTAATACTGTGTTTGGGTATCTAAATACTTATTACGAGGGGGGTTGATTCATGTAACAATTTCAAGCGATTATATTTTAGTTTTTGAGAAAGTTTTAGTACTTTTACGTAATGACAGCTCCTTACAAAGGGTGTTTAAAAATAACTGCTAATTGTTGACCTTCTGGAGAGCATACTGTTTGAGTGAATGGGACTTAATTTTGTACATGATTATAATTATACACATATGCACTGGAGAATGCTGTTATAAGCAATTAAGTAAAATATCTTACCATGTATATCTAGTTTAATCCATTTAACCATAGGCGCTAATGTAGCATTACTTTGAACTCGGCACTCGAGTTTGGATTCTAAGTCCCATCTAGAAAGCACAAATCTTGCTGTAACTATGACGTCACTGGCCCCATCTTCTCCAGTTTGGACATGGCTTTTAGCTGACAATGACTTTGTTGCATTCCAGAGAGTGACCAGGGGTGGTGGTCGACCTCCCGACGACCGACAATCCAAAATGAAAGTTGATCCTTCTGTATAGGGTCCAAGGGTTGAGGCATTTTGGATTGGCGAACCATCGACGTACAATTCTGGTGGTTTAGGCTTCACTAGAATCAAAAGGAAAGAAATTGGGTTTGTTATTAAATTAATAAAATGTACTATTTTTACTATAAATAACGCAGAAAAATTTCCATTTCTTAGTTTTAAGTACATAAAACTGAAACTGCAAAATCCCTTAAAATAGACCAACCACTTTGCAAGATTTAAGAAGAAAATAATCAAATGTTAATGTTGTAAAAATTGTCGAGACATTGTTTTTGTTGGTATTTTTCATTTTGATCTGGTTAACTGATTAAACTGATTAAATAATATAGTAATTGTCTTAGAAAAAACTATACGGCTGTCATTATTCACATATTAAAATATAAATAAATTATTGTTCTACAACTAAAATAATATTCGAAATTTTATAAGCGCCAGAACAGAAAGAGAAATCTGACCAAGATTAATAATAACGGTTTGTTCGGAAGGTTAGACATCTGAAATTCAGTAGAAATTTTAATGGAAGTAGTAATTTTGGTGCTCAACAACATATGCCCCTAATTAAATGCTAGTGCAAAACTATTTTGGACTTGACAAGTGACGTGATTATTGCACATATTTTATATGATTAAACATCTTAAATGCGCATAATTTTGCATAGTTTTGAAAAGGATTCCTGCAGTGCATGGCAGAATTGAATATGAAGTTAAATTTTTTAAAAAAGGGAATTAATTGGAAAATGGGAGGAGTTAAGTAAAAAATGAAGTGAAAATGAATGAAGTGATGTTGAAAAAATATGCCGAGATGAAAATTCAGTTTTCACATTAAAAAAAGATAATCTGCTCATAAATGACAGCTTTTTCATATTTTAATTTCTTTTCTCTATGGGTAATATACAAGACGTGGTTGCTCACGGGATAGAGCGCTTGCCTCCCAATGAAGCGAAACGGATTTGAATCCCAGCAATGGTTGGTTGATTCGAATTAAATACCCGGCTAGCACCGACCGCAGTGCTGACGTAAAATATCCTCAGTGGTAGACGGATCATGGGTTAGATTCCCCTTGCCGTCAGGCTAACAGTGGGATATTTTCACCATGTAACNTGGCTCACGGGATAGAGCGCTTGCCTCCCAATGAAGCGAAACGGATTCAAATCCCAGGAATGGTTGGTTGATTCGTATTAAACACCCGGCTAGCATCGACCGCAGTGCTGACGTAAAATATCCTCAGTGGTAGTCGGATCATGGATTAGATTCCCCTTGCCGTCAGGCTAACAGTGGGATATTTTCACCATGTAACGCAAATGCAGGTTAGTTCTATCAAAAAGTCCTCTACGAAGTAAATTTCTCCGAATACTTGATCCAGGAGTTCCCTGAACTTTCGGATTGGGTTCAAAATTACAAGGCTACGGAGTTGAACATTGGTAGTCGTAAACTCTAAATTGAGTTGGCTGTTCAACAATGGTCATAATATGTGTGCTATACTGGATGTCTACTAAATGGATGAGAAACTTTGAACGTAAATTAAAAAAAAAAAATGGTTTGAGATAAAAATGCACTGTTTGTACATTGCTATTAAAAATGCAATAAATTTCAAAAAATACATAGCGCTAAATATAGCTTAAAATTTCCCATATAGATGGCGGTGGTCGCTAAAAACTAAATAATAATAATTTTAATACAGTCTACCTTTTCGGTAATAATATGCCATTGTCTGAAAACAAATTTTGCACATACACGTGACTTGCAGTAGAAACGTTATTTTCAACGTCCTCAAGAGTTTGGAATTCTGGATGGTACACTCCGCTTTCAAATGTCCCCTCAGAAAGAAATTACAAGCATTTAAATCCGAAGAATAGGGATGCCCGTTTCTGCTTCTTACGTTTATTCCTTTGACAGTATTTGGAACTATTTTGAACGTCATGTATTTTTTTAAATTTATTGTTTTTCTTATAACAATGCAGCAAGCGGCCTATTTTTTTAAAACTCTCAAACCGTGCTTATTTTATTTTATTTATAAATTTTTTTAAGGTTCAAAATGTCATTTATTTATCGAATGGTCTGTATATTTCAGATTTTTTATCAATTTAGAGCAAAAGTACTTTGATTTTTATATACATACACTTTACTCCTGATATTTTTAAAAATTTAAAATAGATACGATAGATAATAATTTTGCATAGTTTTCTCCTGTTAGTAGTCTTTTATTCTACCACTAACCCCGCAGTCTACAATATCCCTAACTTTAACGCAAATCATCTTTTTAATTATTAAGTAACAAAATATGTCTAAATAACAGTAACGCTAATTAGGAGGAACCAAATAATATCCCTTTAAATAAAATATACCATACCTCCTTCCAGTTTTGAGTTGTTCCCCATAACCGGATATGATACGTATATGGTAAAAACTAACTCTAAATTTGAAACGGGGAAATACTTTTATGGTAGACGGAAATTTACTACAGCCGCTCTTAAACAACAGATGCCTTGAACACAGTTTCTTCTCAAATGCGCGAAACAATCGTTATGAGGATATTGCGTGCCATAACATATGTATAAACTATGACAACACCCATTCATTGTCTTTAATGCTAAAGTTTAAATACAGCAGAAACGCTATAACGGTGGAAGAATTTTGAGTAGTTTTAAGTTTCTAATAACCTGTTAGCTAGAAAGTATAACTGTCGTAAAACAGCAACAGTCGTATATGAACGTGAACTGAGAGTTCTAGATAGTGTGGAATAAATTTGCCATTTTTGTATAATTTGTGCTGAAAGCTGTGTAGAAAAATGTAACGAACTGTTAAAAATTTTTGTAATAACAACGAAGAAAGATTTTAATATAAAAATGAGATATTTAGTGAAACAAATACACGGAATGAAGTAAAACAGTTTTAACTGTAAAAAAAAAAAACAGTAAAAACAGTTTTTTCCTTTTTGCGGTCCTAACCTTTTCCTGGTTATGGTAGTCAAATGATGTATATCGTATGATAATTTTATTTTCATGTTATATAGAAACATATGGCTTATTAAAAATCTATATATATATATTTCTCTTACACGGCAACAAAAAAAGCCTCATTACAACTCCCCGAATGGCAACGTTAGAAACTTGACCAATGATAGCCGCTAAAAATGTCACATGCCAAATCTAGCTGAGGTGGCTCAACATATAGCGCTTTTAAAACGGAAGCTGAAATAACCAGAGAGAGTATTCTCACCAATTGTGATCTCTTCCGAAATTCATCTTATCAGCTACGGCAATCTCATACTATTAAGCTAGGCAGAAGTGAGTAGTCTTTGTCGATAGATCTCCATTTTAGTATTTTGTCGAAAGCGCTTTTTTTCACGAATTTATGTGTTACGAATTAGTTTGACGATTTTTGATTTATATCACGAATTATATTATAGCACATTTCTAATACGTTTAACAAATTACATGTCAATTATTTGACTTCAAATTTATTTTAATGACTTAGTATTTATTAAAAAGATGTAATTTTTTAAAAAAAAAAAAGTTGTTAGATGAATTTGAAGAATTACTGTGAATTCTTAGAATTTTGTGCATTTGCAATGCAACTAAGTTAGTAGCGAGCGAAGCGAGTTTGGTTTGCAAAGCAAACCATATAAGATTGCGTAACAATTTTCGGGGGTTGGCGAGCGTTAGCGAGCAGCGGGCGCAGCCCACTAGTAAAATTTAATTTTTTTAAACTTTTTAGTGATTAAAAATAAAAATAATGCACGAGTCAAACCGCGCATGAGATAAAAATTCGAAAAACAGACGAGAAAAGCGAAGCAAACAAACAGATTTTTATGATCTTATAACCGAATGGTGTGGAGAATTTTTTTTGCGCTATCAATATATAAGAAAAAAATAAGTAGGATATCATATGTCATATTTAAGGACTATGTGGAATATCAATACAATTCTTGCAATAATGTTCAACAGAAACCAGCATTTCATTAGACTATGATTTGACTTCATTAATTATTTTATAACTAAACCCCTTTATACCATTTGAATAATTTAGTATTTGTTAGGCTTAATGCTATGATCAACATGTAGCAACATTTGGTAAGATTACAGATACAGTGATTGAAGGGGTGCGAGGAAGGTCATGCTCGTTTGGTTCCCCATGCAAATACCTCCATTACAGTCCTTTGAATACTCGAGAATTTATGCGGCCTCCTGATTACGGACACATAATCAGTGTCCAGAACTCAATGGAGACTTTGGAAACGTCACGAGCGCTAATGTTCTATTATTCCTTAAAGCCGAGCAGGTGGATGCACCTGTAATGCAAGCATCTGAAAATGGACGGACGTTTGGAATCCGCTACTGCACACACTGATGAGTTCGATTCTGGCGCGGGAGATGATTGCTCAACGGGAAGATAATGAAAACGTGTGAAATATTCTATCCTATAGAAAATTTACTCGATTACTATTCTGCTTCCAATGATATTTGTTTCTGCTTCTTACCTTATTTTAGACTATTTTCTTTACATAATATCACCCGTACATTTTAAACACTGCTAGAATTTTAATTCAAAAATTATCGGCAGTAGTCTATTAACCATAAAGTTTTAGGAACATTTTCCTCTCCTTAACAGCTTGAAACCATTAACATACCTTTCTGAGTTGTAATGAATGACGACTTAACACGTCCTCAATTTTGTCTACACTAGTCCCATATCTGGTCCACACTATCGCCTTGTAGTGAGACTGGCGTGGACAAAAACAATCATTTAAAAAATATATAAATATATATTGTGGTAAAAAAACTAAACAGCTTTTTATGTAGAGATGTAAGCTGGAATGAAGTATAACATCCTATTTATTGTTAAAAAATATTTTATGCGTTAAAAATTATATCTTATAAGGTTTTTCGATAAATTCGTTAAAAATGTCCACATTTGACCCCATCTTCCCTTCTAAGTTCCCATTAATCTATCAAATATTATTTCGGTGTCTTCAAAATAACTTTTAAACTGAAGTGGGAGCCAATTTTCCCCCATGAACTGATTTGTATTGAGGAAAAAGACTTTACCACAGGAATAAAAAAAATAAGATTCTATAATAATAAACTTGTCATGGGAAATACTTTGTAAGCCGCCCTGCAGCCCATAAGAATGCAGCTAAGTTGAAACCTAATATGCTGAAAGAACAATTTTTCTAAATTCTAATTTGTTTGAAAATTATCGCAATTTTAAGACCTTTTTTTGTCGATTTTTTCACTTTTGTTTTTGCTTTAGATACTAACTATCCATTCATGTAGAAAATTTTATTTATGTTTCCCAAGATTTTTATTTTATATGCTTGTGCTTGAATTGATTGAGAGATATTAGACGTCACTCTTAATATTTGTACTGAAGTATTTAAAATCTATCTCAGAGTTCAGTTCAAGATATTTAGTTTCCATTTAAATTGATTTAATGAAATAAGTTTATAGTTGGGTGTTGTTTACGAGTAAAATTAATTTTCTTTCATTTCTTCATATTGTATCTCCTTCTTTGTTAACTTAGTCATTTCCAATTATTTTTGGAATCCAGCACTCTCAGAAATTAAACTCTCATAATTGAAGGACTTAGAAATCCTTGAACTGTAGCTTCGTTAATTTTGAGAATCATTTCATCTAGAAATCATGTGATTTGTGACGAAACACGAATTCTAACGCAATACGAAAATGTTTCCTTATTTACAAAACCTCATCGTAGTTTGAATTGTGGGAGATTGTTAACAAGAATGGCGAAACTAGAATGAAGACTAGATCATCGAAAATAAAGAGACGATCAAGTTGACCGGTTGGCCTGTGCAGTGGTTCAGCTGTTGGTTTCATACCAGGTAGAGCCCAAATTCGAATCCTGCTTCTGGCATGAGTGTAATTTACCTCTCTGTTATTTGAGACTCTTGCTGTTTCAGAAACGTATCCATTTGTATGGTGCCCGTGATAAAGTGATTATTAGGAACGGCATTAAGCACAAAAATTTTTTTTTGCAATAAAATATAATGACAAAATATTTGTTTCATTTTGACAAAACTTTTTTCTTGAAGAAGTGACGATAGTTATTTCATCACGTCGATAAAATATTTGCTCGGAGCATATACCACGAACCGGTTTCGTCAAAAGCAAAGAAAGTTTCGTGAAATTTGAGTACCCATTTTTTTACACAATTCAATTCCTTACGGTTAACATGTTAAGAAAATCTACTTTTGTAAAATAACAGCAATTACATACTTTATTTACAAAATCATCTTTTCTTTTATAATGAATATCGATTTAAAGACAATAATGGATGAGAAGTAATCACGAGGGCTGGTGTATGGAACGAGCCGAAGCTAGAACCACTTAGTTTTTTTTTCTTCAAAGGTATGCTAAATCTCAAATAAAACCTGTAAAAACACCCTCTCATAGTTTCTTATTCAAATGCACACAGACATTTTTATAGATAAACTCAGTGCTAAAGCTTCAAATCATCGAAGCGTACATTCATTTTCCTTTACACCCTCTACAATGCCTCCGTGCGAAAGACTTTGGAGCATGTCTAGACATGCCGAGGCAGGAAATATCTGAAAAGAAATAGAAGTTATTTCGAATCTGAGTATGCAGACTTCTTTAGGAGAAGGAAAGGAAATCCTTCTCCATTTACTGAATATGGTTGGAATAGCTGTGGTTCGAAATATGCTTTTCTTTCAGAGAGCAATTTACATTGTTATTTCATTTCTAGAGGAGAAAGATATCTCTTTTTTTTCGTCTTTTAAAGTAAAAGAGAAACGCATTTAGGAATGGGAACCGCATTGCTTTTTCTCAGAACAAATTGTTCCCTGAGAAAGACAAATGTGGACTCACAGCTGAACAAACATAAGTGGAGTGGTTTTGCGGAATTTGATATTGTACTATGTAAATATTACTCGTATATATTCGAGGAAATTATCTATCGAACAAATGCTTCAGCCATTTTGACTTGATTCTAAAGAAAATGTATTCAGAATAAAGGGTTTTCATGAATTTAATAAATAAAAGCTTTACAATTTTAGGCTTATAAAATGATAAAGTAAAATGCACATGGAATGAAAATTACTATTAATGGGCCACCAAAATAAAGCATCAAATTAGATATTTTACAGTTTGTAATTTTACTTTGCAAGGTTCAATTATTAAATGTTATGTAAAAATGGGCAAAATAAAACTAAATGTCTTTCGTCCTATAAAAGAAACTATTCGCCATCATGATACGCTAGTTCTGCTATCGGAATATTTTTTTTCCAATGCCCGCCTGTGTTAACATCCGTCAATTCGGGCATTTACAGGGCGATTTTGTTGACCTCTCGTGCAGGGACACCATATTAGGTGGGCCAACGTCGTTCCCACAGTAAGGACAGATAGTACAGAGAAGGAAAGAACATCCATACCTTGCCCGGGATTCGAACCCAGAAACTTTCTAATGCAAGCTATCGGAATATAAGGTATGGTTAAATTGTTATGAAAAATTACGCAACATGACATAGCTGCGACTAAAAGCGTTTTCTTACAAGAATTGGGACTATAATCATATTTATGATTGAAAATTGGCAATGACAATCCCAAATCCGTCTTATTAACGGATTTACAATTATTATTTTTTGGTATTATTTTTTCTAAAATTGATATCCTTTGTGAACAGAAAAACTATTTATATAATATGGAGCTAACGGAAAGTGAAGATGACCATTCTTTTATTAATTTAATCACGCTTCCACCATTTTAAAAAACAATTTTCTTCCCTTTGTCTCTGGAGAATTTAGAAGCTTGCCTAGATTCCCCTAATGGAAGAGTTGAAACCCTGTGCTTCGCCCGCGATAATTTATTGTCTATTGAGTTCGTGGACAAGTGTTCTTTCAGTTCTACGCAATGTATTTTCTTTGTTATCAAGCAATAAGAGTCTGGAGCTTGCATTCGTGATAAAATTCTGTTTGTTGAGCTCTAGTTTTCACGTAAAATGAGCGCTCCTTTCTGAATGTCATTGAAAGCCAAGATATATATTTGAAAGCTATATTTTTTTTACTACGCACAGCATTTTCCATTTTGAACATCACACTGTGTTAGATTCGGAATTATACTTACAACGATTATTTGTTTATTGAGTCTTGGTTGGGCATCAGTTGTGCATAAAATATGCGTCTTTACGGACATCAGGCAAAAATGACAAGATAAAGAATCAGAAATAATAAATTTATTCCAATGACAGTTGCCTTTTCAATAGCTTAAACGAGCACTTTTAATGTAAAACTATCTCTTTTTTGAAATTTTGTTAACAACAATAACTGTCTGCCGTAGTTTTGTTACGTGACTGATGTTCACAATCGAAAAATCTAACGTATTGCACTTCCACACAAGCTTTCTATAGGATGTGTGCAAAATCTATTCTTTGAGCGATCTTTTCTTAAAGTAATATCGTTTTGCCGTACAATATATAAATATCAGTACTAGAGCATGCCGCCTGATCATTCTCGCCATTTATTATCATTCTAATTATTTCTAATTTGATTCTCAATATTCACTAACATTACATAATTATAATTGCAGCTGGAGCATTCATTTGGCGACCAAAACATTCCTTTGAATTCTTTTGTTGCCAATTGCACGCAATAACAAAAGATCAGCATCGCACTTGATAAATAATCACATTCGGACAACAATAAGCAACCCCATAAGTGCCCGACAATTAATTCAGTCAGTAATTTCATCAACACCGAATGAAATCTAACAATATTATTAATTATTCAAATCTTTAACCGAATTTAAAACAACGTGTATGATCCATTTAAGCAACAATGTACAACCGCAAATTAATAAAACTCTTTTTAATTTGCATTTCGCTCCGTTGAATCACTTTATAATTAATATTTATTTCAGAAGGAAAACTGTGTCTTTGACACGGGCGTACTTTGTTAGGAACGAACTTGAAAAGAGTACTTAATTACGCAAAATTAACCTTAACTTTAATTTCATTCTTTTCATTAAGGAGTGACTTGAAAATAAAATGAGCTGGGTGGTATCGATTTACGCCAGTGTTTGGCGAAATAAAATTAAGCAGAATTAAAATTCTGAGTCCGTTCGTTTTGAGGTAGATGTACAATCCAACGGACGAATGTTACCTTTTTTCCGCGCTTAAGTGGATCTTTTGTTGCTATTTATGTTGAGCATAGAATAGAGCGTTATATGAAGTAAAATACAGGACATAAACTTGTTAAACTTTATTTCGCATGCATGTTTATCGTCATTTAAGATTATTGCTATCATTAATTGTTCTCAATCTTTGAGGAACATTGAACAAAAGTTCTTTTTTTTGTTCACTTGATTTGTGGGCCAAGGATTTCTTTAGAGCATTTTCCCATTCCTTTCTCCAGTTGATAAACAAAAGTTCATAGCTAGCAAAAACGCCACGAAAGTGTCTAATAATAAAGATTGTTACGAAATTAATGAAGAGTGCCGATAAAGATAATCTTGAAGTAGTCTCTCAGTAAATAATGTCTTGAAATTCACGAAAGAATTGAATTTATCGTCATTTCTTTATCGTCGTAGCTGATATTTCAGGGTTATTACCAATGGGGTGCTACATGATTGAGCAAATGCGTTTTCATAGCTTTAACAATCTTTTGAGAGTTGCTGAAGTCTAACATCGACCATCCATGCTTTGAACGAAGAACTGATTGATCAATGCGTTTTAATAGTTTTAACATTATTTTGAGAATTGCTGAAAGAACAAACTGATCAAGCTGAACGAAAATGAATTATGAATGAAAGAAACAAAATGCATTATTTTCAATAAAAGAAACCTGTGCTTGCCATAGTAATAAATTTAATTTAATAGAGATTATTATAAATTAATATAAACTATGAATATCAATTATAAATCAATTTAGTCTATGGATTTTGTTTTCAATGGAAAATAAATTTTATATTTATTTTCTTTGAAGAGAAAGAATACTTAGATTCTCATAACAATATTAACTTACATTTCTTACACTAAGAAAAACATTCTAGTAAAATTACAGTAGGGGAGAGTGGGGTCAATTGTAACAGGGTACGATTGTAACAGAGCAAAAATTTCGAGTGTCGGGTTCTAGATTTGGTTCCTAGGTGGCGCACAAGGTGTATTTAATAAATCTACATGTACACCCCTGATGGCAACCATTTTTATGTACTTTTGAAAGAGTTACATCACAAAAGATATTTTCACGCCACGCAAGTACTTTTTTTGGTATTAGAATATTATATTGTAACAAAGTAATTTTGTTTAAACAAATAAAAATTAGTAACCGAATATGTAAGTGGACACTTTAATTAACATTTCAAAAAAAAAAAGATTAGTTTTGCTAATTAACTAGCATTGTTTTTAACAAATGAAGCTGAAATGGCGTCTTGGGGACAATTGTAACAATAAGTAAAGGGACGATTGTAACAGCTGAAAATAAATAATCTTATGTTTACAAACCATTACTTAACTCTTTAAGAACCACCAATAGTTTCCTATATCATTTATATTATGTTGCATGTGCATTATTTTATTTGTCACCTTTCACAGCATAAATTAAAATTTTTAACCCCTTAAAGTTAAAAGTTTAACCCTTTAGGTCTCTGCTCATTATTATTTTTACCCCTAAAGTATCACTACTATTTTGATCAATAAAAAAATATATCACAACTATGATAATATGTATAATTAACTATGTTTTAGTTGAATTTATGAACTGTTACAATTGGTAAGTGGGGACAATTGTAACAAGTGTACGACTGTCAAAAATTGTTAATAACTAATATAATAACATTTAAAATAATGTATTTAATTTTTTTCTAGCAGAGGATAGTCTACTTTACTCGTCTGTCAATTAATACTAATAATATATTGAATTTTTTGTTAATTAAAAATAGTTAAGTAAAAAATGTTACAATTGACCCCACTCTCCCCTACTCTATGACATTTCTGGTAAAAAAATCCACCTGGTTAATAAACACCAAAATATGCATTATATAAACCAATCATTTGATAATCTTTCATTTTATATGTTAGCGTTTTACCAAAAGGCTTTAATCTTCATACTCACATAAGTTAATATTTAAATGAATTATAATTTTATGTATTATTTCATAATTATATGTACTATTACCACACATGCAAGAAATACAAAACTGAAAAACAATTTTCTGGAATGAATGTTTTCTGTTCCAAGCTCCAAAGGCATGGTGATAAAATTGCCAAATTTTGCCACATTTATTAAATTTAATCACACACATTATAAAAGCATATTTCATTGCTAATTTTACCAAATTCATTAGCAAAGTGACTCTGTAAAATTTACCAACCTATCTGGTGCCCTCATAGAGCCAAAAACACCGTAAATTTTATCTTATTCTGGTAGCTCTGACCATACTTTTTTCCTAAGTTAATAAACTTAACATACTTGCTATATCTTAAGAATTATACATTAAGGCAATATTTGAGATACATACCCAAATTTTACCCTTAATCTCTTTCATTGTTTTCACATGAAATTTTTGACCTTATCTTCCAATAGTTTCGGCTTTGAAACTAACCAACATAATAGTAAGTAATTCAAATGTTATCAAGTTATAGTCAAGCAGTAAGTTATATTAGGCATGAACTAATTGCTTCCTCCATAAATTAACTGTATAGTGGGAGGGAGGCATAAATAGTTATGAACTATGTATATACTAATCATACTGTCCAATCAGTTGATTGATAACAGCTATTATAGTTTACAAGCTGCTGAATATTAATTTAACTTGACTCCAGTTAATTGGATTTAGTTCAATTCAGTTTTCTACAATGATAACTGAGAATTATCAAATGCTCGCATATTAAATAATTAAAAATTTTTATATGAGTTATATACTTATATGATCGTTAGAAGTAATAGATCGAATGATGTTTTTACATGTTTTAACGATGCACTCATCACAAAAAAATATCACTTACGCTATGAAAAATTTCTTAAGAAATTTTTAATAGCGTAATTAGATTAAAGGAGTATTTAATAACTTTATAATAGCGTAAGGAGATTATAATAGCCTAAGAGTATTTTATAATAGCGGAAGGGGCTTAAAGGAGTATTTTATAACTTTAGAGATGCTTAGTTCATGCAATTTTTCATACTTAGCAATAAGATTTAAAGTTTTCAAAGGTTTGGGGGACCAACAGAAAATTACGCAAAAAAACAAATATTTTTGAACACACTATGCCAGAAAACGAAGCAATAAGCTTGTATCAATTACTTTAGCTGCTATTTTTAATAACAGAGTAAAATTTTGTAAGCCAATTTAAAATTTATTACACTTAAAATTTAAAAAAAAAATCGTTTAAAACTGCGCAAGCTATAAGTATTTACGTTAGTTATTTTGAACTGCGCATGAGCAGAAAAAATTCAATTTTTTTTCCACAATTTTGCAGTGATTTGTAATTTAGCAAGTAATGAAAAAAATGTTTGATTTGAATATTTCAAAAATTAAAAAGTTTCGAGAAATTTTCTGAGTAGTTTTTGTGTTTTCTAAAAGAAAGCTCAAGAAGATTAGGGGTTTTCTCCAAAATGTATTGCGTATCTGACGAAATTTAATAAGAAATAATATGTCCGGAAAACAAAATGTGATGGTATTAGAAAACAAAATACTCAAAAGGAACACTTTAATGTAGGACCCCACAGTGCTGTTCTCATTTTGAATAAATATTGTTTAATGGTACAAAATGAAATTTGTGGAAAACCTCTGATAGTTTTAGGCTTTCTTTTAAAAAATACAAAAACTACTTAGAAAATTTCTGGAAACTTTTTAAATTTTTAAGACATCCAAATCAAACTTTTTCATTAGTTGCCAAATGTTATTCACTACAAAATTATGAAAAACAAAGTGAGTTTTTCTGAGTATGCGCAACATAAAAGAACTACTTTAAATACTCCTATTTTTTTGCAGTTTTTAACGAACTTTCTAAAAATTTTTAATCAAAAATGTTTTAATTACATTTACATTTCTCCAAAAATTTTGTTTATTTCCATCGAATATTTTCATAGTTATAGCGAAAGACAAAAAAATCAGTCATTTTTTTAAATGTCCATATTTACAGACGGAATTTTTTTCAGTTATTAAAAGTATTAACTTACATAATCGATACAAGCTACGTTTTCCATCGTAATATATTGTAGGTCTCCCAAGCGTGTTAAAGCTTTATATTTTTAATGTAATGAAAGTACGTTTTAATGTTTAATTTCAAAATTAAAATTTTGTTGACTAATTAGTTAGTCTGCGTAAGGTGAGACCCTCCAAACATTAAGATATATACATATATAAAATATTAGAGTAATTAAATTTAGAGTAATCAGAAAAATTTAGTTGAGTTGCGCATTTGGCTTGATTTGCATTTAAAATTTACACGTTGCACGTTGAAAATCAATCAAAAGTTTTTCAGCATGTTAATTTCTTTTATTTTGTGTACTGCAAAATGTTTTGAAATTTACAACTTTTTTCGTGCACAAATTATACAAAAACACAGTTTTCTCAAGCATTATTTGTTTAAAAACAAAAAAAATATTATTTATTTACCAATAATGATAAATCCTCCATTTTAGAAAAAATTAAATATCTTACCGCAAAAAATTAATTTTCTTGACATTTAAAAGAAAAATTATTTCTAAGAAAAAAATATGCGAGTGAATAATATCCGAGTGAAAAATATCCGATTTCGGTAGAAGAAAAACAAACTGATTATGTATCGAAGTTTCCAGATACGCAAAACAAAAATATATCACGGTTAAAATAAAATACATAAACAAATAATAAATTAAAGTTAAGTAAAAGTTATGGACGAGAAAAAAAATTATATTTTAGCAAATACGGCGTTGTATTTAATTAAATTCACATTGATTAATATTTTAACTTATGTGGAGAAACTTAGTTCAATTTTAACACACCATCTTATTCATAAGCGATCAGCTTGCCTTAAGGTCACAGGTCACGTGTCAGTGTATCAGTGGTAGTCTTCTCCTCGAGTTGCAAGAACCCAATTTCAGTAAGCACTTCCATTTAACTGTTCCGATTTAGACGCGATGAGGCACGGAGCACTGACTTTCATGCCTTTCACTGTATTTGTGTGAGTGCAACATTCTAACAAGCGCAGTTATGGTTCCATCTAAGACAATTTTTGAACGATTTATAAACCATCACGATGACCCTTCAATCTATAATCATAAGAACGAAAATATCTTAACGATATATTTTTGGAAAGTTTTTAAATGAACAAATTAGTTGACTTGGCCAAGTTATACGAACTAAGACTTAATTTTCCCTCCTCGATGAAACTCTTTCCAAACTCTATTAAAATGCAAGCATCAAAGAGGCCATGCTAGAGTATCAATAACTCGATCACGAATATAATGCGTTTAAGACTTCAGAATAATTCACCGAAAAATAATTTTGAGTCATATATCTAATTTATTACCAATGGAATAACGAGACTCAGAACCTCACAACGCAGGCTACTGATTATACATTAATTATGCAAAATGAATTTAGTGCTTCCAAAAATCCCTACTATCTAGTCATTACATATTTGAAATTAATGAATATTTATGTTCGAGGGTACACGGGTTGATTTAGGGAGAAGAGTTATAATAATATCTAGGCTAGTGGGTCTTCGGACTCAGCTTAAACTTCTTTACTGGTTCGAGAGCATTATACAAGCTATTTATTTACCCAGAGAATTAATCAATCCAGAACGTGCACATACTTTAGACCGCCCAAAACTGCAATTGGCGGAGTATTACTGATAAAGCTCGCCAATGCTCCAAAGGTCTACGTGGTATAATAATTCTCTATATCCTTTACCGCCTTTTAATTTATTATTCTGGTTTATTAATGCGAAAGAGGATATGTAAGGGGAAATATTCGCTTGAAGGATTTTGAGAACAATGACTTTATTGAAGTGTAATAAGGAATATAATCTGGAGATATTTAAATTACTAGACATTTTCATTTCTAAAACAGTATAAAAGGATTTTATTTTAATTGATAAATGAAGTATATATAAAATTTCAAAGGATTAAATGAAATGAAAATACATCCCTCACGTTTGTTTTCACTAAGTTGGGTAATTCTTTGTTTTATGTGTTAAACATGTTGTCTTAGCAAATTATTCCTGCAAGCAAAAATTTTCCAAAATTTTCCAAGTCTGTGAAGTTTGTGAACAAGTATTTAATTGAGCAAAGTAAATTCTTAGAATAAAAACAGTATTCAGTAGGCATTATAACAGTAGGTAAACAGTATTCTAAGCATACACTGAAATAATAAGAAGATAAATTAACTTCTTAAAAGAAGAAATTATTTAGATAATAATCATTTAAAAAATAAAATGAAAAAAAGTATTTCTGAAATTCTTTTTCAGTTATTTATTTTTTGAACAAATAAATTACTTAGTTGTTTCTTCAAGTATGCGTATGTTACCATGAAAATCCGAAATCTAGCGAATGTCGACTTTCACCAATGAATGTCAGCATTCACATAGTCGCTTCAGAGAATGTTAGAAATATTTGTTACAACTGATTTGATGTTAATTTATTCGTTGCTATTTTAACACTTATTCCATATTTTGTATATATATTCTATATATATATATTCTGTATTTTGTATATATATTCTATATATATATATTCTATATTTTGTTACTTATTCAATGTTTTAATATTTATTTGATTATTTAGTACCTGATTTGAATATAATAGGAAAAGACGAGTGCAGGGAATATCGGGCAATGGAACTTAAATTTAACAAAAATATCAGTGAAGGGAATACTGAGCAGTGTAGGGAATACAGACAAAGATTTTTACTCTTACAAAAACATTAGAAAATAGAACATCAGATATTAATCCCACATTTGCCTGGTATTCACAACACTGATGTGTTTCCTAATCGGATATTAAAATATCGAATAAATATTTTAATAGTGATGAATAAATTAATATCAAAACATACCTAGCATATACTTTATTTACTAAAAGCGACTATGTCATTACTGATATACACTGAAAAAAAATCTCCAACTAACGATTTCGGTCCTTCACAGTGTCAAACACAACTACTCATTCAAAGCAAATTTCTTTTCACAATCATGCGAAAATACCGAGCTTTAATACAATATTCATGTAATTCTTGATTCTGAAAATGATACCACTTATTTCTGTATCAAATGCTGGCTATCAAAAAAAAAATGCTAATTCTCTTTATTGCACGTTGCCACGAAATTAAAATTTTAAAACAAAGTTTAGATTATTCTATTCCGAAAATTATTAATGCTTCTGTTTTAAGTGATGGTCTCTTTAAATTAGCTAACAATGAACAAAAGATTACAAAAAGAAAGTTTTGTGAACAATTTTAAAGTCTAATTGCAAACTCATTCATAAAAAATCGACTTCTGCTGTGGTATAAGACAATGAAAAAATAATAAGAACTTTTTCCCAAGAAAAGCTTTTGCTTAGAAATACAATAAGTAGCTTTATATAAAAACAAACAATCCCTACTCTTTTCCCTACCCGTTGTTAAAAATTTCTTAGAAATAATAGTTAGATAACAATACGTTTAATTGTTAATTTACCATATTCAACCAAAACAGTTGAATAACTACTAAAATTGTTACTAACTTTGTTTTCTAACTACCAGTTGTATTAACTTTGCTTTCTTCTATCTGTTATCTAACACAACAGTATATACCTATTATTCTTGCAGTAAAAAGTGTGTAGTAATCATCTTATGAAGTCACTTCGTTCCTTGCAGCTGAATACATCCTTTAGCCGGAACGGCAAATAAGTCAATTTCATGGCCTGCGGAATGCGGGTTCAAATCCCAGAGTTGACATCACCAGCTTGCCATTATTAGGTTCTAAAGCTTTGCACTGATTGCCTATGTCCTGTCCAATTGGTGACCCTGCACTTTTAAAACTCAAAACCATCGAACACCTAAAGATGGGGGCATAACTGAAAATTTTTAGTACAAAAAAAACAATAGATTGCACCACTAGATGAACTATATAAGCTTTATTCTACGGTTCACTTGACAAAACAAAACTAAACTACAACCTAACTCTATCCAGTTAAATTTCCTTTTTTTTACGTGGGTTTGAAACCACGTAGTTGTCAACCCGTTTTGATTTGTATTCACTGTTTTTTAACTGTACCAATTGTAAACGGTTCCCAATCCATAATTAAAAAGATACTCTTTACAGTTAATTGAATTACAAATTGTACGGTTAGTTTATTGTAATTTTAAAATGAAAATTCTAACAGTCTAAAGGTGCTTTCAAAACTAAATATTTTAAGGAACACAACTCCCAGTCATTTATTTCAAATAAGATTGTAAAATTTCCCATATTAAAAAAAAGCTATTAAACAAGATGTGTATTCATAATTTAATTTGTAACTGCTCAAATAACTGCGTTTGAAGTTTTTGTGCCGATACTAAAAGTACCTTTTAAGAAAATCGTAATACAATAAAATAACCATTTATTAAATTTGCTTCATTTATATTTAAAAGAATGAAACATTTTATCATAAAGCAGGAAATTGCTTTCCTTTATATTCATAACATGATAAAGCCAGGCTTACAAAAACATCCATTCACTAAAAAGAGAATAATTTATCTTTCAGCTAAATAAACATTTAGACTACAGCGAATAGCAATTTTTATCACGAAAACAACAATTTGAAACAAATTATTACAACAATAAAATTTTTCTTTTTGGAATATGCTCATTCCGTGTTTTGGATTGAAAATATTTTCATAAGCGGAAAAAAATTAAATTTAGACATACTTCAAATCAAACGCGAAAGAAATATGAAATTTTAATCTATGAAAGCATCCGACGAATTTTAAATAATTAATTTTCTTCTCAAAGCTGAATAGCAGACGGAAAGCAAAAATGTGTTTTCTGGTTCTAAAACTGAAAACTAATAATAATATTTATTTCAACTTTTTAAAGGAAATAAAACTTTTCTAGTCACACTGTGACAAAGTTCACGGAAAAATGGTTATATAACAATTTTTTTAATTGTTATTTTACTATATTCAAACAAAACAGTCAAATAACCATAGATAAGATGGTAATCAAACTGCTAATTGCGATAAAAACAGTTCTATAACTGCTTTCACCTAATACCGTTAAATAACCGTAATTTAACTCTCCAACTAGGCTATCCAATGAAGTTATTTAGTTCCTAGCAGCTGGTACATATAGCCGAAAGGACTAATCTGCTAGTCTAGTCTCATGACTGTTAGAACGAGGGTTCAAGACCCAGAGTTGAAAACACAATCTTTTCTCCGTTTCCTTCAACTTATGAAGTGTTTCTAGTATCCTACACTCTCCAGTTTGTGTCCCTGGACTATTAGAATATGATACTCTAATTCACGCATAGATAACAGCACCATAAAGCTGCAAAACAAAAAAAAGCTTAGTATTTCTCATTTCATACGATAAGTGAAACAACCAGATAAACTAATTAAACCAAAACCCACGCATTTGATAAAATGTAACTGAACCAAACTCCTATGTCTATTACCTAACGAAAAGCCTACTCCAATGTCCTGTAAAATTTCCTTTTCACGGTTGTAAAACCATGCTAGTTGTAATTGGTTAAAAAAACTTATAGTTTTGCATTCCTGTTTTTTTTAAACATACTAGTCGCAAACAGTTTCAAAACCATAAAGGTAAAAATATTCTTTACCGCAAATTTTATGGTTTATTGGATGGACCGACAGCTGCCGGTAATTTTACCGTAATTTTAGAATGGAAATTCTAAGTGTGCAGCGATAACTTGAATTGTTTTACCATGAGAAAAGGTAGTTTTTTTCACAAAAAAGTATAATTTAATGTATTCAATATTGGATTTTTAAAAAAATTGTACCAATGATATTCAACAAGAGCCAAATATTATTTCGAATGATAAGGCATTCCTTTCGCTATGAAAATATTAAAATGTAATGCTTATCGGCATTCCTTTAACTTCTTAAGATCCAATATTAACTATATTGGACAACATTTAAAAAAATTTTGCTAATTAAAATGTTTTGAAAATAATTTCATTGCCGTTACAAATAACTGTTTATATTTAAAAATATGATTAGATTTATCCCCCCCCCCTTTTGTTGAACTATCGCATTGATGATTTTATTTTCCACAACGATTCATATTTAAAAATAAAAATTGCTATTTCCATCTTCATTTAAAGCTCTGGTATAAGGTTAATAGTGATACTTTTCAGTAAGTATATAAAACGCTTTTATGAGAAAAAAATTACTGAAATCAGCATGAATTGATGTGAAAAAAAGACGAATTCAGCAGTCTTTTTCATGATATATGAATATGGATCAAGTAAAATACAAAACAAATTAGTATTATAGAAATATAGAATAATTATTAGCAATATCGAATATACAACATATAAAAAATTATATGATGTATATAAAAATTTTAAATATTTTTTTAAAATCTAAAATGAAATTATGATGAACAAAAATACTGAAAGCAGCTAATATGTAGAATAGCAACATGTAAAATTACAAATTTTTGAATCAATATAATTTTGAATTAACGATGCGTTATTATATTTTGCATTGTGTTATAATTTGTAATATTTTTTTCTATCTATCTATACATATAATACGCGGAAATAATTCTAGCTTTATTATTTGTGTTGATATCCATCTTAATGCTTTGTGCACGATTTTGCAGTGTTATTCTGTACTAATTAATTCATGCTTATTTTTTTATCCCAAGCGAAAACGAGTATTCAGCTAGTAGTTATATTATCATTTATTTATTTTTTGGCTAATGGCGAGTACTCGGGTCTATTTCCCATTGGCCTCAGAAATGTCAGAATTGGTACTCTCTTATCATTACTCAGTGGGCACCTATGGCTAGGCCACGGCAGTGGAGTAGGCAAGCCCACGTCATACAACCACAAACCTGTTTATAGGGAGGGTTACATTCACATAATTACACAAAAGAAGGGACATAGAACACAGAGAGAGAGAGAAAAAGAAAGAAGCATTCGTGCCCTGAGCAGGATTCGAACCCGCAACCATCGGCCCCGCAGTCAGGCACGCTAACCTCTCGGCCACCTGGTCGGCGAAATTATATTATAAATTATATCATGTTACATCATATTACATATTATATAATTTTATACTATATTATAAATTATATCATGTTACATCATAATACATATTATATAATTTTATACTATATTATAGAGTTTATTGTAATAATTTTTTACGTTAATTGGTAACGGCGTATGACGTAAGAAAGCAATAAAATTTAAAATAATCAAAGCTATTTAACGACGAAATATCGGAAATAGATTTTTAAGGAATAATATCAATATGTAATTTTTATAAATATTATTTCAAAAATATTGAATTCTACTTCCTTGCCAAATAAAATGCATTTTTTTGTGGTTAGAAAAAGAAATAAATTTTTGCTTCCGTGAAGAAAAAAACTGCCTTTAAAAGGATTTTAAAGGTAATTTATTTTTTTCGGAAATATTTTAGTTGAAAAACGAAAAAAAAAAAAAGTGAAAAAAAAACTCAAAGAATGACGCATCACTCATTTTGTCACTTTTTTTCTAATTTGCGTCATTCCATTTTTATCCGCTTAAAGTATAATTAGCTTTGATCAAAGGATTATAGTAATTAATCATTCTTTTCACTTTTTTAGATCGGCTTCCTCTTATAAAGATGTTAACTACTTTAAGCCTTTTAAAACTGATGCCGAGAAAAACAGTGCCTCATTATTTTCTTATCCTAATTAAACAAATTAATACAGCGAGATTTTTTCTTCTTTTTTTAACTTAACATTTAAATTTTTAAATTAAAATTGATCTAGTAATAAAATCGAAAACAAAGCAGATTACTTTTAATATTCCGCGCAAAATTAAGATTTCTACTTCGAGAACTGACTTTAAATAGAAACAAAAAGATTTTGAAATGTGCTTAAGCATCTAATTTAAGTTTTTCGTTTCATTGCAAAAACTGTAGTGTACTCCTAGAAGAGAGAAGGCCTCAGCACGGATCAATTTAGTAGTCCGACGTAACGAACATAAACTGCGCAGTGGAGGCAATGAGAAATGTGTAACTACGTTCGGACTTCTAAGCTGCGCAGTGGAAGAAAATACGAAAGATCTCATCACGTTTGGACTACTAAAGGATCAAATTTCTTGTTTATGGTAACCCATGCTGAGGCCTTCTCTCATTTAGGAGGTGTTGGTCTTATCCTCTTTTCCGAGTTTTCGAGTTAAGTCATTAAGTTGAATGTTCTTTGTGGAAGAATAAGGCTATTTTTTATTAACTTTAATTTTAGTTTCTTACAGATTGGAATGCTCCTGATTGGTTAAAATAAATGACGCTTATCAGTAGAGACTACAAATAAGTGTGTTTTTCTTTCAATATGACTTTTCGCGTATCGACTAACAACGATGCCGAAATGTGACCTCTGTATTTGATGGTGTCAACGTTATTTATTTTTATTTGTTATTTAAAAGGATTAAATAAATTATTATTTCATAGTTTGTGGTGATATACATATTTTATGTTACTACATATACATATTAAATGACAGAATATACATTGAGTGGCCAAATTATTATGACCACTCCTTCAGTGGTCTGCTTCCATACCCTATACGGCGCAATGTGCGTCGAACAGTCCGTTCAGAGACGTTCACAGTTGCAATTTGTCGCACTTGTCGTCACTTGCAATTTGTCGCACTGTTGCTCTCCTGTTGCGCTGCGCAACCCTGGCCAGCCTTCTCTCTGATCAAGCATTCAGTACCCTGTGACGACCACAAGTCAGACGTTGAGACGCGGTTTTTTGCTTGATTGTCCATTCTTTGTACACATTAACAACTGCTGCTCTAGAACACTCCACAAGTGCAGCCGTTTTGCTGATACTCGTTCCGACACATCTCGCACCCACAATCATTCCACGTTGAAATTCAGTTAAATCACTTTTCTTTCCCATATCTGAGCAAGCAACACAGTATAACTGATCACTCACTTGTCCAGCATTCCCGCGTTATAGTTATCTTGCCCTCTAGCGGCAGCGCTGTGACGCAATAACTCATTTGCATAAAACTCTGAGGTGGTCATAATAATTTGGCCACTCAGTGTATATATTAAATGACAGAATACATATTGAATGATAAGGATGTTATGACATATAGCACTGCTAAAATGTGATTTAGTACACCCATCACATTGCTTTCAATACTAATTTTAAAGTTACTGAGAATAATTTAAATTTTTTTTTCTGCATGTACTTAATGATTACTCTTTATTTGTTATTTAAAATGATTAAATAAATTACTATTTCATAGTTAGTGGTGATATGTATTTTTTATGACATATATCACTGCTAAATTTTGCATTGGTAAATTGTTACATTATGTTATTACATATAGTACTGCTAAAATGTGATTTAGTGCACCTATCACATTTTTTTAATACTAATTTTAAAGTTACTGAGAATAATTTGAATCTTTTTTTTCAGCATATACTTAATGATTATTTTTTATTTGTTATTTGAAATTGTTAAATAAATTATAATTTCATAGTTAGTGGTGATATGTATTTTTCATGACATATAGCACTGCTAAATTGCGCATTGGTAAATTGTTACGTTATGTTATAACATATAGCACTGCTGAAAGGTGTTTTAGTACTCCCATGACATTGTTTTCAATACTAATTTTAAAATAACTGTGAATAATTTGAATATTTTTTTCTGCATATACTTAATGATTATTCTTTATTTGATATTTAAAGTGATTAAATAAATTACTATTTCACAGTTAGTGGTGATATGTATTTTTCATGACATATAGCACTGCTAAATTGTAGTTTAGTACTTCCATGACATTGTTTTCAATACTAATTTTAAAGTTACTATGAATATTTTCAACCTGTTTTTCTCCTGCATATACTCATTGGTTCTGCCGTCTTCAAAGTCAATTTAACGTATTTATAAATATTATTCTAAATCACAAATTTTAACGACGCAGTAAGGTATAATCGATTTTCACTCAAAAATAAAATAGTGCAGCTAAGATATCGAACGCAAAATTTAAACTTGGTAGGGACAAAACAGTTCTTCCCCTGCATTTCATTACTCTGCATGTTAAGGATTAATTCTGCGGACTAAAGGGGATCTTAAAAGCGCGTGAAAACTCTGTGAATATTTTCAGAAGGTGTCTAAAGGATGGATCGATTGGTATGTCTTTATATGGTGATGATTTTCACCTAAGGTGAAAGGGGTTGTAGGACACAAAGGGGTGCGCGGAATTCGTCGGGGAAACATTTTTAGATGAATTATTTAAAGATTCCATCTCGGCTGAATAGGATCGGAGCTGAGGAAATTTGGTTCCCGTATTTTGCAGCTGATTCGCTTCGCAAGGGGATGAATTGCGACGAATTCTAAGACTAATTTTCTCGTGGAGGGAAATTTGTCGCTTCCATTATTCGAAATGGAATTCGTCAAATATTTCGAAAGAATTGATGTGGCGGTATAGGATTCTTTTAGGGCAAACGATTACTTTTAGGTGAATGCGGTCTGTTGAATGTCAATTTATGCATAAATTAGTCGCGGTAACTGTATTAATGGAATAGAATTCCAAATAATCAGAATACCAGCATTTCAGAAATGTCAAATTTCTATTTAATTGATTTATAGTCTTCGTTCACAGAACAGAACTGTTTGGTAACTGAACAGTTACGTCGAAGACAGGAAATAAAATTAAACCGCAAGAATATGTGTAAGCTGAATAAATTTTTTCACTGAATAAATCGATATGCACATGTGGAAGTTGAATGTTAAAAATGGGATACCAGCAAGTGATGCAATGTGGGTATCTCTATCTTGATTAGTTGTTGAAACATGACATCTGTTTACGTTATCAACTGTTCTTTCCATTCTATTTTGAGCAAGCTAAGTCCGTCAAGTATCAATGCTCTTAAGTGACACCTTCTATCTTCTTTCACAAAGATTTCAGTTCTTTTTTAAATCAATATTTCTTACTTAATGCAAATACAGACATGAAGCCATGGAGAGCATTAGCAAACTAAGTATGCATTGAAGTTGCTTGCTGCACAAAACAAAAATGTATCACGGCAACTATAAAATACGATACATAAACAAATAATATATCAAAACTAAGTAAAAGACGTAGAAGAGAATTAATTATACTTTAACAAATTCGATGAGGGATACGGTGTTGTATTTAGTAATTTTACTTTAGTTAACATTCTAACGTATGTGGACAAACTTAGTTCTATTTTAACCATTCTTCTTGGTTATAAGCCGTCGACTTATGCTATCTATCTGTAATTATTATTGCATTAAATGTAATAAAAAAATTTATAAATCCTATATGCAATCATTGCCACTTGACACTAATCTTATACAATATATACTTATATATCATTCTATCCATGTACTGTGCTGACTAAGCTCAACAATATTATATTCAATTATCAATAGTGTATTCAATAATGTCAACCTAAAAACTATGTAAGCACTGCACTAAACTGATTCCAAGAGAAGGTCATCAGGCTAATCCTCTTAATATTTTTATTAACGTCGTACCATTGCCCACAGTTGCCAACCTGATCCAGTAATTTAGCACAACTAAGCTCCTAAATCCAATCCCTAATTCTGTCATCTCCACAATAGTTTTTCCATTTAACCCAAGTGATGCTGCTTAGGGGCTAGCCTGGTCAGTAGGGCACTGGGCCCATGTCCGAGAGTTCGTAAGCTCGAACCCCGCTGGCCGAAGACTCCCCGTGCAGTAAAGTGAGTGATGCACGTTAAATCTGTCGAGTAGCAAAGTCCTCCTTCTTCCCATAACAAATCAATACCTCTGAGGGTACTAAATTGGAGATTGATCGTTCTCTGATTCAGATCAACATTACGATCTGTGGATAAATGAATGGATGGGTCAGCCCTATAAACGGGCGTGATGTATGGGTGTGGCAGAAGTCGAATTCTTGGCCATAGATGGCGCCACTGGAAAACGAGAGCAATCTCCCCCCTCTGCCTTAACAGGCATGCGAGAGAGAGAGAGAGACAGAGAGGGAGGGAGAGATGCTGCTTAACTATAGTCTTTAGACGAGCTTAAGTGAGTCTGTAGGGTTGTAGGATTGAGAACTAGGGGTGCAGGACCGAACACGTGTAAAGTCATAGGTCGTGTGTTTGGGTATTAATGATATTCCTCTTCTTCTTTGAGTGCAAGTACCAAATTTTGTAACTGTCGCAGTTTGATGCACTATTATAATTTATAATGCTGAAATTAAAAAAAATTTTATAGCAATATGAAATAAAATTACAATAACTAATTATTTATTTAGTTTTACAGGAACTCAAATAAAGGATTCGATTTGTTCTCTCGGGATGATACGTTACATTTTAACTTCGGGATGGCTTTAAAAAACGTGCCTGTTAAGTTATTTAAGCAATGAGAGTGCTACTTATAAGATAATAAGATAGCAAAAGCGTTATTTCTAAGTTAATACAATAAAGTTATTTTTTTCAGGCAATATAAACATAAAAAGTATTTCTAATTAAGTGGGATAGAGATTAAAAGTAATACCTTTCTAGAAAATGTATATAAAAACGTTCCGTATTTGGCATTGAAAAAATACTTAAGGAATTACAGGCAATAAATGCATGCCAAACTAAAACAAATTTTCTGTCAAAAATGTAAAATAAGAAATTAAAAAGAGAAAAAAATAAGAGAATTATTTTTGTGTACGGAGAAAGAAAAAATTTGAAAAAAATACCACACTGTTTGGTAATGATATTTCTATCAATAAAACGCGATTCTGGTTATTAAAACCGAAATATGTGGTATTTAAAACATTCATTAGGTAATTTTTCCGTTCAGATGGTACAGATAAACCAGAATTTTAGGTTTGCAAAGCCACAGTACTAAATGTCTCACATTTAGTTAGAAATACAAAACTGAAAAGTAATCAAATAATTGGTTTTCTGGCATGCTCTAGGGCAGGGGTGTCAAACTCAAAAGCTAACTTGGGCCAAATAAACAATGCTTAACTTTAGGTGGGCCGCAAAAAATTAAATAAAAAATAAAAATATCAGTGTTCATGGAAACATATATTTTTATTTTCAATAGTACTTTGTAATAAACATATATAAAGTAAAATTATTCTTTGATATTTGACATCTCTTCTCTGCTACTATCTTTCCTATTTCGGGAGAAATTTTATTGGCCGAGACTACTTTCAAAATTGGCCCAGCGTGAGCGTTATTAATATGGTTTAAGACAGAAGATTTACTTCCATTCATAACAGAAAATAATTGCTCGCACTGATAAGTTCTTCCAAACATGGAAAAAATTTCATATGCGAATTTTCGAGTATTTTCAAACTTAGCAGGTAAATATTTGTAAAATTCAGCCACACCCACTTCAATGAATTTTGCCTTCAAATTTGAGTCGCACTGAATCTCAATCACTTCCATTTGTATATTACTGGGTACTAAATTTATATTTATTGAGAAAATCGAAGAAAACAAACAAAATTTTTCTTCTAAAGAATTAAAATCTTTAAACCTTGTTTCAAATTCTGTTCTAAGATTAGAAATTTTTTCTGCGTATTTTTGATACGATGCAGTTTCCCTGGAATGGCAGATGCCGCAAGCCAATTAGAATTTTACTTTTTCGCGGGCCGCAAAAGTGTTGATCTCGGGTCGCATGCGGTCCGCGGGCCGCGAGTTTGACACCCCTGTTCTAGGGTGTCAGGATAAAATTACTAAATTTCATTACATCTACTAAATTTTATCACATATTATTATTGTTATCGTCCTATTTTATTGTTATTTTTATCAAATTCATTATCAAAGCACTTCGATGAGTATTATGATTTTGTGTCCCATAGAGTCAAAAACACAGTAAATTTTACCCTATTTTGGTATATTGATCTTAACTTTTTTCTAATCGATATTATGGGAATTAATTAATTTACTGTTTGAAAACAATGGTATGGGTATATTGATCTTAACTTTTTTCTAATCGTTTGAAGGAAACAAAAGTCAAAAGCCTTCGTTTGTGAAAGTTTACTTTTGAATACTTTTAATTTTCTAAAATATGAATTTCCCTGAACAAATGTAACTATTAAGCTTCGAATTATTGAAAAAAAGTATATGAAAATTTTAGGTGAAGTAAATTTTACAGTAATTTACTTAAATGCAATATTATGGGAATTAATTAATTTACTGTTTGAAAACAATGGTATGGGTATATTGATCTTAACTTTTTTNTTAGCAGGTAAATATTTGTAAAATTCAGGCACACCCACTTCAATGAATTTTGCCTTCAAATTGGAGTCGCACTGAATCTCAATCACTTCCATTTGTATATTACTGGGTACTAAATTTATATTTATTGAGAAAATCGAAGAAAACAAACAAAATTTTTCTTCTAAAGAATTAAAATCTTTAAACCTTGTTTCAAATTCTGTTCTAAGATTAGAAATTTTTTCTGCGTATTTTTGATACGATGCAGTTTCCCTGGAATGGCAGATGCCACAAGCCAATTAGAATTTTACTTTTTCGCGGGACGCAAAAGTGTTGATCTCGGGCCGCATGTGGTCCGCGGGCCGTGAGTTTGACACCCCTGTTCTAGGGTGTCAGGATAAAATTACTAAATTTCATTACATCTACCAAATTTTATCACATATTATTATTGTTATCGTCCTATTTTATTGTTATTTTTATCAAACTCATTATCAAAGCACTTCGATGAGTATTATGATTTTGTGTCCCATAGAGTCAAAAACACAGTAAATTTCACCCTATTTTGGTATATTGATCTTAACTTTTTTCTAATCGTGTGAAGGAAACAAAAGTCAAAAACCTTCGTTTGTAGAAGTTTATTTTTGAATACTTTTACTTTTCGAAAATATGAATTTCCTTGAACAAATGTAACTATTAAGCTTCGAATTATTGAAAAAAGTATATGAATATTTTAGGTGAAGTAAATTTTACAGTAATTTACTTAAATGCAATATTATGGGAATTAATTAATTTACAGTTTGAAAACAATGGTATGGGTATATTGATCTCAACTTTCTTCTAATCGTTTGAAGGAAACAAAAATCAAAAACCTTCGTTTGTGAAAGTTTACTTTTGAATACTTTTAATTTTTTAAAATATGAATTTTCCTGAACAAATGTAACTATTAAGCTTCGAATTATTGAAAAAAAGTATCTGAAAATTTTAGGTGAAGTAAATTTTACAGTAATTTACTTAAATGCAATATTATGGGAATTAATTAATTTACTGTTTGAAAACAATGGTATGGGTATATTGATCTTAACTTTTTTCTAATCGTGTGAAGGAAACAAAAGTCAGAAACCTTCGTTTGTAAAAGCTTATTTCTGAATACTTTTAATTTCCTGAAATATGAATTTCCCTGAACAAATGTAACTATTAAGCTTATAATTATTGTCAAAAGTATATGAACATTTTAGGTAAAGTAAATTTTGCAGTAATTTACATAAATGCAATTTTATGAGAATTAATTAATTTACAGTTTAAAAGCAATACCAGCAATTTTGTGACATTATTACAAATGTTAAGTGTGACTTTATTCTATTAATATCCTTATTTTAAAAAGGGAAAACAGGTTTCTTTTTTGCTAAATTTAATGAAAAATCGAATTAACCATTTAATTGAAAATAAGGTAACTCTAACAATATAACGCTACATTAAACTAATTGCTCTATTTATGTTTAATGAAAATCAAATTCATTATCTTGCTTTAAAACAAGAACAATTCTTAAAATGTACATAAAACAAAAAAACTAATTAAAACGCCTTTATTCGAAAAGAAAACGTTATTGATATTTAATATTTTATCGTTCAACATAATTAACCGGAATTATAATTAATAATTTTAAGTAATGATGCTCAGATTATGATCAAACAAGTAATAACCGTGGATATTTAAAAATAGTTGAATTCATTGAACAAGGAAATGATCCAACGATATCACATGAAACTAATGACCCTTTCTAATTCTTTAATCGAATTTAAATGATTTATTAATCATTATTGCCTATTAAAATGGCACTAATTACTGCATTTTCGTGAAATATTTTTAGAACATATTACAAAAATTCTGGAACCAGTTAATGTCATTTGTTAATAGATGCAATTTATTAATATGTGAATAATTAAGTTATAGTTAAAAGGATTAAAAATTTAGAAAAAAGAATTGGCATAGATAATGAGTTTGAAATTTGAGAAGTTGCTGAAATTTGACAAGAGAAACAAAACTCGTTTTTTATTCGAGAATTAGAATTTCAAAAATTATGCATGCTCCCATTCATCCCTTAATTACAAAAGTTTTATTTTGAGGACATTAAATTCATTCTTATTTAACCACGTTTCTAAATATTGTCAAACCATTAACGTAATTTTTAAATTGTAAATGCTTTAGTTGCTGTTCTTTTTCTTCAAAAAACGCTTGTATTACAATGTATATACAGCACTTTATATACAGCATGACCACAAGTAATTGTTCATTTCATGTGATTAAAAAATATAGGTTTCAAATGGTCAAGTTGGTCAATTTTCTTGAGAGTCTGTAAATTTCCCGAGGAGCATTTAATTTATTATTCCGATTATTTCATTCATCTTTTAAATACAGCTTTTTTGATTGCATTTCCCCATCGGAATATTTATTTTAGTTTCTGTTTTGAATAACGATTTTATTTTAAAGGGAATAAAAAGCATTTTCCACAATTTACTGAAAATTAAACATTTTTATAAGATTCTAATTCCAAGTATTAAAAGAAACTCTGCAAAAGATATTTCCTTTTTTTTATTAGTTTTCTCCATTTTTTACCCACACATTGCATTGTCAGAAAAAAAAATTAAAGAGAAAAATGTAGTAAAGAGTGTAATAATAAAAGCAGACCCATGTATTTGTTCGAAGTTTACTATAAATCAATCGATCCGCTTGACCATCTAAAAAGACGGTTTTTTATTAATTACATGAAGAGATCAATTCTATGTAGTCATGTAGAACACCTAGTGCTTTTTTTAATTTGAGGGTTTCATGTGTAGCTGAATTTGGACAGCATATTATTAAAATAAAATAAAATAAAATAAAATAAAATAAAATAAAATAAAAAAAAATAAAATAAAATAAAATAAAATGAAAACGCGTCCACAGAATAAAAAAAATTTACTTTGGTAACAATAAGTGTTACGATTTAAAGAGATTCGAATAATCGAAATTCTGTGGCATTTATTTAATTTATTATTTTTAATCATGATATTTTTATTTCGGGTCTTGATTTTGAGTTATGATTCGGCTAAAGTCTCAACGTGTCGCATCAAAACTTGAAAAATTGTTTAATAATATTTAATATATGCCTGACATATTATTTGCATTCACTTTCCAATGTAAGACTATTTCATTTAATTTCTATTTTGAATAATGATTTTATTTTAAGGGGAATAAAAAGCGCATTCCACAATTTTCTGAAAGATTCAACATTCATCTAAGGTTCTAATTCAAAGTATTAAAAAAACTCTACAAAAGATCTAAATTTTTTTATCAGTTTTCTCCATTTCTTACCCATACATTGTATATTCAGGAAAAAAAATATATTGAAGGGGAAAATGAAGTAAAGAATGTAGTAATAAAAGCAGAACCATGTGCTTGCTCGAACTTCACTACAAATCAAACAAGAACTTTCTTATACATTCGTTTGTCGAAGATTCACTTTATAATACGCACTCCATACGACGGCGACGACAAAATACTCCAACCGTATCCAGTATTTCTGAAAAGATCTTAAAAACTTCGCTTCTTCGCCAGCCCTTCAAGCAAAGATGTAGCTTGGACTTTTCAGGCCAAGTTTAAACAGCACTTTCTTTGAATTCGTATTCTTTTTTTTTAAATGAAATAAAAATTTCTATTTTATTCTACTGAGTATATTTTTTTATATTTCATATTCGTGGCAAAGTGATTCAAGATTGATGAATATTTGCACTTGCACTGATTGGAGGGATAAAATTTGAATGCTCTTTGCATTAAATATCAATTATGTTCTATTTACTTAATATGCCTGGCTCTTTGAGAAATCTCTTGATGTTTATTTAAAGCATTTGCAAATGAACTGAATATCATACATCGAAACATATTATATATTATTTGTGAAATTCTGGCAAATATTTACACATATATTATACAAGTATGTAATAGCTTCTATCAATTAATTTTTAAATCCTCATGGGATTATTATAGAGTGAATAAAAATTTTTGACGCTGCTGCAAGTTGCTTTGGTTTAAAGCAGTTCAGAAATTACACACTTTACATTTCAAATTACACACTTTCAGGTAAACTTTCAGAAATTACACACCTTATATGTTTTTATTAATGAAATTTTATTAATTCCGATGAAATTTTTATTGATTTTAAAACGGGCAACAGTAATAAATAGTAATTTAAAAAGGAATTGCTTGAAGCAATCAGTATACAATTTCTTAATGTCAATGCCAATTGTAATTAAATATTCGTTGGAGTAAATTTTAATAAAAATAAAAACAGTGGTGAAAAGGGGAACAAAAAAAGTCGATAATAAAAAAGTAGAACAAAAAAAGTCGATGGTAAATTTTGAATAAAAAAAGTGTTAAGAAATTAAGAATCTAAATTTACTAAATTTTTCCAAATAATTGTAATTTTACTTCTAGTTACCATACAAGCGTGTGTTCAAAGTTTTCATTTCTTATAAAAACTGATAAACATGCAAGATTGTTTGATTGCAGAGGGAAACAGAAGTGATTAGAACAGTCCTTTCTCCTTCCAGCTATGTAAAATTTAAAAAAAAATTTTTTACGAATTTTATAATTCTAAATTTACTAACTAATTCTTTCAAAATTATTTCAAATCTTTTTCTGGGTATTATAAAGGGGCTCCTAAATTTTTCATTTCTTATAAAAACTGATAAACATGAGAGACTGTTTGATTGCCGGGGGAAGCAGAAGTGATTAGATCAATCTTTTCTCTTTTCAGCTATGTAAAATTTTGAAAAAAAGTTGTTCAGAAATTTATAATTCTTTCAAAATTATTTTACATTTATTTCTGGGAATTATATAAGGGCGCTCAAAGTTTTCATTTCTTATAAAAACTGTTAAACGTGAGAGACTGTTTGATTGCTGAGGGAAACAGATGGATTAGATAAATTTTTTCTCCTTTCAGCTATGTAAAATTTTGAAAAAAAAATATCAAGAAATTGAGAATTTATATTTACTAATTCTTTCAAAATAATTTCACATCTATTTCCGGTTATTGAACAAGCGCGTTCAAAGTTTTAATTTCTTCTAAAAAACTGATAAACATGAGAGACAGTTTGATTGCCAAAGGATTATTTGATAAATTTTTAAAAATTCATCAGATTTTTAAAAATATTTTGATGTTGCCATATCCGCCTTCCTTTACGCGTCAATAATTTTCGAATATAAGTAGCTTGGTATTTACACTACATTTATTCCAACTCGCGCTTTTATTTTACATTTGGCACTTCTTTATTCCTTTTGCTTCAAGGGTTTTTCCACCTTTACAAAGTAGTAGAATTTTTAGATCTTTATATTTCAAGACTCCATTCAACATCGACGATGTAATTGTATTTTCGTTTTTGAAAAGGAAAGAAAGGATTATATTGTCTTTTTTTTTCTCTCACTTCTGGAGACAGAGTGAGTTCACTGCAACTGCAACGGAGCAATCGATTCCGTTTTTCGGTTAGTATATTAGAGATCAATGGAATTTTTCCACTTACAAAGATCGTGATCGATACATATATGTCAACTACACGCGTTGAGTTACATCAATTCAAGAATTTTTGCCTTTTCTTATGATCTGATAGAAATGGATGATTTTTTGAAAGTGCTTGTATTCCATTATTTGGAAGATAGAAGGTATGTGATATGAAATTGGAAGTCGAAATGATGCTTCTGGAAAATGGGATTTTTACGGCGATATTTTTGGGAATTGCACGACTCAGAAATTTCTATCTTTCTCATTTATTTACCGATCATACATTTTGAGAGTAACGATAAAAAAGCCCTTATTTAAAATCGTCCGATTCAATAGTAAAAATATCCTTCCACTTTAAAATTACTTTACAACGGATAAAAAAGTTTAAGATAAGAAGGAAATGGAACATCTATAGCGGGAAATTGGTTTCATGATGTCTTACACTGAATTTTATGATTTGCGCTTTCTTTAATTTTTCTCGTTTTATGTCTCTTAATATTTTAATATCTCCAATTCTAGTAACAGCTATAATATAAAAAAGAAAAAAAAAGAGTACAGTGAAACCCATTGTATTAAGACTCACTCTTAATTGACTTCGATTATCGAAAACCCAATTTAATAGTATATAATAAAAGTGGCGCAAATAATTTATAACCTGATCAACTGTCTATCTTGAATTAGTTGATCAGTGAGTAACATTTTCAAGGAATGCAATTGAACGCTGTACTAAACTTTTGTAATTTTACTGAAAAAAAAAAACATTTTTCAAACGAATTTGGATTTCTGACCTTCAAAATAAGGTATTATAATTATATTATAATCATTATAATATTATAATTATAATATTATAACCGTCATTGAACAGCCGATCCAATTTTATGGGCTTACGACTACTAATGCTCAACTCCGTAGTCTTGTAATTTTGAACCCAATGCAGAAGACAAGGGAACTCCTGGATCGAGTATTTGGAGAAATATACCTTCGTGGAGGACTTTTCGATGGAGCTAACACGCATTTGCGCAAAGTGGAGAGGAAGACCACGACAACCTTCTCACGGTTAGCCAGAGGGCAAGAGGACTCTAGCCCATGATCCGTCTTACACTGAGGATCTTTCACATCAGCACTGTGGTCGGTGCAAGCTGGATGCGGAACTCGCATCGACTGGGATTCGAACCCGGTTCGCCTCATTGGAAGGCAAACGCTCTATCCCCTGAACCATGACGGCTCTTCAAAATGAGGTAGTTGCAATTCGGAAAATATGGTCCCCATAGTTTGGTCAGGAGAACGATCAAAAAGTTGGACCCTATAATGTTAATTTTACTTTTCGCGTAGTTCGTCATAACTCCAGAACGTAGTAAGAAAACTGAAAAACTTTTGCATACAATTATAAGATTCACTTATCCAAAAATAATTCCATGCAAAAACAAAAATTAATATTTATTATTTTATTTAAAATCAATCGAAAATACTTGAATTGTAAAGTATACAATTTGCACGCTATTTTAAAGTTGGTAAGTTTGTATGGCAAAATGCAAAATTTGAGTGAAATCGGTTGAATAATTTTTCAAAAGTCGAATTTTAAATATACAACTTCTTTAAAAATCAATTTCTCAAGAACTATTTCACTCAAATTTTGCATTTTACCATGCGAAATTACATTCTTTGGAAAGAGGTGAAAAATTGTATACCTTAAAAATCAATTTTTTTCGACTGCTATTTAATAAAATAATAAAAAGTAAAAAATATTTTTTACATGGTTTATCTTAGGATAAATGATACATACA
The DNA here is from genome assembly GCF_043381705.1 of Parasteatoda tepidariorum. Taxonomy (NCBI): domain Eukaryota; kingdom Metazoa; phylum Arthropoda; class Arachnida; order Araneae; family Theridiidae; genus Parasteatoda; species Parasteatoda tepidariorum. The sequence goes on along the minus strand of NC_092205.1, from coordinate 21,917,790 downwards.
ATTGTGGGGAAAAAAATTTCATTTTGCTTAAAAATTTCTCAAGATATGGAAAAATATGTACAAAGTAAAATTAGCACTAAGAGGTTCAAACTTTGTATAGCTTTCCTGGTAAAACTATGAGGACCATATTATCCAAAATGCTGTTACACCCTTTATTTAAGTGGTCAAAGTTCCGAAAAAATTCGGACAATATTTTACGTCAGCACTGTGGTCAGTGCTAGCCGGATGCAGAATTCGTATCGACCAGCCATCGCTGGGATTCGAACCTGTTCACTTCATCATCTTATTACTGGTCCCGCCGTGTATGTTCTTAAAAGACCTTGATGGAGCCAATTTTGAGCCAAACTGGCACCAAGGTTAAATTGCTCCGGTGTATTACTTCCGGTATATAAATGTGTTTTAAAAAGTTCTATTCATTAGAATGAAAAATAAATATATGATGAATAGTGCTTACAAGGAGTGAGCACGACTTGGGAAATTTAATTCTCGAAATATTAAAGAGCACCAGCTAGCCAATTCTGAGAAAAAAAATAAGTTGTCAATTTAATCACAGAGTTTATATGTTGGGAAAGAGCATTCTACTTAGCATATCTACTGATGAAGTGGGCATACACAACCAGAAATGTATGATGAAATTTTGCAGGATGGTAACTAATTGCCGACATTTACAATTAAAGTTATTTTTCCAAAATGTACTATTCTCGTACAAACTTGTAACGTTTATTTTTATAGGCGGGTAAAAAACCTAATAAAACTTTTATGAAATCCTACATATTTATTCGAACAAAATGGATAGATAAATTCTCATAAAGACTGTATTAAAATACACTCAATAGTACATCATCAATTGTCATCATTAATTTTTTTTCTTTTTTAAAAAGTACAAAATATATTTTTGGTGTCAGATATTTTTCCGATATTGTAAATTCGATATTGTAAATCCGATATTGTATAAAATAAATGAATATCGGCCAAATAAGAGTCTAAGTTATTTTGCTGCTAGAGTAGTGGCAAGTCACCGAAAAGACAATGAATTATAGTGATAAATTTAAATTATATTATTGTGCTGGCATAAATGTTTTTAAGTTTTGTGCACGATTTCGTAGTTTTTACTGAATACTGATTCCTTGATAATTTATGATTTTGTTTGTACCAAAGGAAGAAAGGGTTATTCAGTTATAAAGTAGGATAACTGACGAGGCATTTAAAATTGAGATTCCATCTCCGTGATTCCCAGACATAAGGACGCATTTCATGATTAAATTAATTGTTCTCACTCTCGACATCCAACAAGGAGTGCAGAACTCTGAGTTCAATTCATATTAAATTGTTGAATAGATTTCTGTCGTAATTGTTGGATATATTATTATATGCAGCCGTTCCCATTTATATAAAGTGTCAAAATTAATGCAACATTTGCATGTTATCTGGATGTTATTATATGAATTTCCCATTGCCTAAAACTGCTTATGAATTTTTTTTTAATCCGTGCATACTAAACTTGTGCATTTCTGGAACATCATGAGTATTTAGAAATATCCCTTATCATTATTGTGCCAAAAATTGTCTTCTAATGTAATCTTTAGATTGGTACATTATGAATTTTAGCAAGATTACTAAGAACAAGTAGTGGTAAAAGGCTTTATTGACGGTACGGATATAACATGGCTTAAAAACTCCAGTTAATCTTCTTTAGAAAAATTATGGATCATATTTCATGAGGTGACTTGTCACATTTTATCAATTCTGGTTATGCTCTTATTATTTTTTTAAACATGCATAGTTTCTAATACCGTTTAATAATTATTATTATTTTTGTTTATAAATTGAACAGGTAATCGCGATGTTTGGAGCAACTTTGCTGCCATGAATCGAATAGCATGAAATATAGTCGAGAATGGCCGATTTTGAACAAAAATAAAATAGATTAAGTCTCGAACATGTTTATAATCTACGGTATTGCAGACTGTTACATTCAAAAGATGGTTCGGACGAAGCAGTTCATATTTTTTTTTTAATATTTTATTACTTTCGGCCAGGTAATCCAGCATATTTAGGTTTACTCTTAATGCTGACCAATGCTGACCACACTGCCACAATCATGCCGTTGGTCACGAAATTGGAACGCCTTAACCTCCAATCTCCCTGCCCACAACGTGCTGTTGCGGGAATGCTTTATTAATTTCACTAATTGTACGATTACGCTTTAGGCTTATTTTTATCTTAAATTAATTACAATTTCTGGCATCAGAAAGTGATGTACCTGACGAAAATAATATTATAACAAAACCAAACAAGGAACAAACTTGTAGGGAATTTTTTTTAAACAAGAAGCATTTTCTTATGCTCACAAGGCTACAGATATTGTTAAAATTTAATACAATAAGATACGTGCAAGTGACGTAGTGTGGGTGTCTCAATCCTGACTGGTTTTTGAAACGTGGCATTTGTTTACGTTAGCAACTGTTCTTTCTATTCCATTGCTAGGTACACAAAATTAAATTTATACGGCATGGTTACAATAAAATATATAAACAAATAATGAACCTAAGTAAAGTAAAAAAAGTCGTTGAGAAGGAAGTATATTTCATCAAATTGGATGTGCGATACAGCGCTGTATTTAATTAACTTCACGTTCTAACATTCTAACTTATGCGGAAAACTTAGCTTCGAACTTAACGAAACTTAGCTTAACTAGCTTAAATAAGCTTAACTGTGTTGACTTAACATGTCATTTTGCTTATCAACGATCAGCTGGCTCTGATGTCCTACGTAGGTCACATGTGTGGGCATCCATGATCTTCTTCTTTCTGCAGTGCAAGTACCTGAGTACATCAAGAGTGGTCCACAAAAACACAAGAATGACAAAATTTAAGTGCTGAACCTAAAATCACAGGGGTAGGAATTTTTTTTTTTGGCTCCTCAAAACCAGGGCTAAAGAGAATAGAAGGGCTAGTTCACTCCGCCCTTAGAACTGAAGCTACGATTTCCCTCCTCATTACGTCACTGTGTCCTCAGATCTCGGAAGATCGAACGCAAAGATATTATGATAACTTTGCATCTTTCTCTTTGTAAAAATAAGTTAGACTTTTTCTGGTTATTAGCTTTCAAACTTTACGTAATTAACACATTATTTCCATTCATAAACATAGTTGAAAAAAACTTTCTTGGCCAGTATATTAAAAAAATACCATTTTTAACTTACAAAATATTTTACTAGTTGGCGAAAATGACACTATAAATACTTTATTTTAAAAAGTTCAGTTTTAACTTTAATTATTAAGAAAAATGAAAGTATAATAAGTTAGACTTTTTCTGGTTATTAGCTTTCAAACTTTACGTAATTAACACATAGTGTACATTCGCATGTGAAAGTGCGGCCACATTAATTAATTATCTATTTTTCGTATTGGTTAGTTTAAGTCTTAAACTAAATCTTAAACTTTAAGATTTAGATTTGTACCCATCAAATTCGAAAAAGTAGTTGCGTCAGAACCGTGTTTTTTTTTAATTANTTTTATCTACATATTCTTTTATAACAATAAGTTGAGTTAAATTTAGAATCCCCGATTTTAAAATATGCCGTTAATAGTAATTTGTTCATACCTTATCATTAGGAAACATCAACGTTAAACGATAATTACTGAAACAAAATAATAATTTAGGTTCATAATGACATTAGAAATTTTACAATTGTTTATAGATATTTAAATTTGCGATGGTATAATTTAAAGATATTTAAATTTAAGAGAGTATAATTTTTAAAAAAAATCATAAATATTAAGAATAACTACATTAAAAAATATGTTATGAAATTAGGAGAATTTCAACTATATACTATATATTTTATTTATACTTTTTATTTACATTTTAATTTTCTTTGACTTTATCCATTTTTTAATTTTTTTCACCTGCCTTTCTTTTTGAAGTAACGAGGCGGTTTCTATTTAGATAATGAATTTTTATAAAAGTTCTTAACGACAGAATAAACGTATTGCTGTTTTATATTAACTGTGTCATTTCGGAATCCATTCTTTACGTAGTTGCTCATTTACTTTAGGGAACACGCGGAAAATTATATTTTTTCCTTTTCAAGTTGCAATCGCACAAACTGGCATTTCGATAATAATTTTAAATTCTTGTAAATTCGCTACAAAAACTGAGGAAAGTCATTATAGAAAATAAAAAATGTCTTAGAATATGTCGCAAAAGGAAATGCTCCAATATTAGTTAGAGCTAGTAAGGCCGAAAGCTCCGTTCTTGNTACCTGAGGACATCAAGAGTGGTCCACAAAAACACAAGAATGACAAAATTTAAGTGCTGAACCTAAAATCACAGGGGTAGGAATTTTTTTTGGCTCCTCAAAACAATCTATAATTAATTAAAACGTATTTGGTTAAAATTAGTTTTGATTTATGCAACATTAGACAGCGAAATCGAGCATAATAGTGCAGATGCTCTGCAAAGAAACTCGTCGCAAGGGGAACTTTATTCATTAAAGTCGGAATGTGCACACCCTAGGTTTTAAATTTTTTTATTTTTCTTATAGTCTAAAACCATTAATACAGTCACTGGTACCTAATTGTTTTTAAAAAATTTCCATTCTATTCATGCAACATCGGCGGAGAATAAGTGCGTATGAAAAGATAACTTACTTAATGTGTAAAGTTTGGTGAATGTCAATGAGGGACATTTTCCATGCACGTATGTGACGTCACACTTGTATGTGCCTTCGTCAGAAACATTCAATGACCTCAGATGAAGTTCGGCATTCGAGTTGTTGTGAAGAATGAAATGGGCTCTTCCCGCGAAAGAGTTCATGGGTTTCGAATGAGTGTCGCTATATAGATATACTCTGCGCCACTCATCCCCGATGTGTTTGGTCCATGTGATGACGTATATCTTTCCACACCCATGAGTATCCACCTCACAGGGTAGTACCACAGATTCACCAACTTTTCCGGACACCACATGCTCTCGACCTGCAATAGAAACCTTGTATTACATACTGCACATAACTTGTACTTTTATGTATTAAAAATACAATATTTAACCAGTTCAGGACCAGCTAAAGGAGAAAGAAGTGGTTCCGCGGACTCACCTTGATTAAAAAAATAGGTGTTTTTGAGGTTGTTATGAGGTGGACAGGTGTAAAAACTACACCTGAGGTACAAAGAAGTTATGTTTTAGATCAAAAATAACCTCATTAGTAAACCTCAATTTAAACCTCATTAACATCGCACAAAATCAACCTCATATATAATTCATAAATAATTTTAGTATAGATCGGGTGACATTATTCACACCTCAAATATACGTATTCGCCTGCAGTGCAGAAAAAATAATCCGTAAACCTTAAAAACAACATCCCTTAGTTGGTTGCTCTAAAGTAGAGTTCCATCAACCTCAAAACAACCTCAAATAGGAATAAAAACTTCATACTTCATACAGTGGGAATAAAAACTTCATTACAGTGGGAATAAAAGCTTCATTTCAGTGGGAATAAAAACTTCATTACAGTGGGAATAAAAACTTCATACACCTTAATTATATAGATTGGGAGGTTGATCTTTTAAGGTTGTTTTTGAAATCATCCTTGACACCTCAAAATACCCTTAAAAAATACCTTACATTTTTGTAATGGCACCTACTCCGAGTCTATACTCTTGGAACACGTGATCTTGGAGAATTGTATGCACTAAAGAGTACTTACCAATACGAGGTGTAATGATTAAATATGTAATTGTGATTGCTCTATGTGATTATAAACATCTGGAGTCAGAAAGGCTCGTCTCATTTATGATACCGTGGGCCGTAAAAAGAGAATCGCGTGATTACGTCAATTTGATTATGGACCTGACTGGGTTAAGAGTTTGTAGTAATAAATAATAGTTTTGTAATACCAGTAGAAAAATTTCCATAGTTTATAAGAAATCTTTTTTATTTCTTAACGATAAACAGTAATGATTAACAGATTATTGTATCTATAATAATTATCATTTAATCAAAAGATACAAATATGTTTTTTCGCATTTACACAGAAATAGTTTTTCTAAATTCCTTCTGGAATAAAAGTTAAACCTAAATATTTTGTTCGGTTATCGTTGCATATGTATAACAAATAATACATGCAGCAGTACCGGCACTAAGGGTGCCGGTAGTTTTGACCGTAAAATCCATTTTTACCGGAGCATGTAACGAAGCAAAAAATCTGATATACCATAATTTTTGCAGTAATTATTACCGTAAAATCACTAAATTACTCTAATTAAAAAAATGATGTCGTAAGAAGTACAGTGTTATATTTTACTGTAGAAATGGATTTTAAGGATTCTGCACCCAACGTGCCGGTTTTTTACACTGTAATTGGATCCGGAATTCTTTGCATTGCTGTTTGCAAATTGCAGACGTTATTTGTTAGGCTTAAAGCATTTGTACATTACAAAGTGATGCCGGCAGTTTGCAAGGAGCCGAATTTACGAATGCTGATTTTGAAAATGTATTATTTTCGAAACTAACTATTTAGCAGGTTTAAAACATTTTTTTTAAATGGCGAGTTTTTTTTTTAAATGACATAAATGATGGAGAAAGATGTCATTTTAATCTTTTTATAACAAAACTACGATTTATTTCGTAAAATCTTCGAAAGTCTTTTTGAAGTGGCAATTTTCGCATATATTTGGAATAGAACACTGATAGAAGTTTCTCGGGTGGTTAAAAAAGCAATTTACCTAATTGCTATTTTACCATATTTAAACAAAACACTCAAATAACCATAAATATGATGGTATTCAAACTGTTAACTGTGAGAAAAACCGTTTATTAACTGCTTTTACGTAATGTGGTTAAAGAACCAGAATTTAATCGCATTAACTAGGTCCATCAAGGGAAGTTCTTGCAGCTGAGTGCTTGTTATAGCCGAAAAAGCTAATCTATCTTCCGAGTGACAGACCAAGGATGCGAATCCCAGCACTGACACCACAATGTTTCCCTTTATTCCCTTCAACTCATGAAGAGTTTAAAATATCCTACACTCCAAAATTTATGAGCCTGAATTATTAGACTATGATAACCTTACATTCTAACACAAAACAATCTAGTATATCCCATCTTTTATGTATGGTAAAACAATCACAGATAAACTAATTAAACCACATCCCACAGTTCATTTGATAAAATACAACCAATGACCATTGCCCACTATCTAACGCAAAACCCAGCTCCATTATCAGGTTAAATTTCATTTTTAATGTTTTGAAACCATACTATTTGTAAATGTTTAAAACATGATATTTGCTAAAAACTCTACAGTTTTATATTCATATTTCTTTTTTTTAACCAAGCTAGTTGCAAACGGCTTCCAAACCGTAAATGATGAAGAACGGACATGCGTTCTTTATCATAAGCGCTACGGATAATAGAATGAAAAGACTGCTGTCGGTTATTTTAACGTAATTTTAGAATGAAGAAGGTACAAAATATATTTAGCTACTAACATATTGAAGGTAACCTCATAAAATCTATATTTTGACAAAAAAAAATGACACTAAACACTAAAAGTGACAATAAAAGTGCGAACTTTATGACGCGCAGACAGTTTAAAAAATGTCAAGGATTCATAGATTTTGCCAATAGGAAGCTTTTGGAATGTAAACTAAGATAATGTATAATCATTACTCATACTTTATAATTTTTCGCCCTAACTTTAAAGCTAATAATTCACTAATTTTCATTTGACCCTTTCTTCCGCACAGCTTTTCAAATAATTATCCTGGGTATTTTTATCTTGCAGACTGTACTTCAATTAAGAATTTAATTTGTATCGTAGAACATAAATATTGTGCCTGTCGCTAACTAATCGTTAATACTAACGCAGTGAAACTATTTGATATATAATTTACTGATAATTAGCGAAATTAGTAAAGATCAAGTTTGCTATTACACATTAATCTTTCTATATAGCTTAACGACCATTAACGATGTGAAAGGGATCGATTAATCGATTTTGAAGGTACGTTGACAGAAGATATGCAACCATATTCAATTTACATGCAATTTACTAACTAATTTAATCGAGTTTACTTGAATTAGTTAAAAATCGAAAAACGTAATTTAATAAAGTTGTTTTGAAAATGAATTGAAATTAAAGAAACAATTTCGTTTTAATTTACTCGCTTTTGTATCTGTTGGATTGAAATCTTGCAATAAAGTTGCGACTAGTTGGGGCTCTAAATTTTTTTTCGGGAACTACGTGCTTTATGATAATACTAGTTTCATATGTAAGCTTTTTTTATGTTTTTGACAAAAGCTCAGAAATCAATTTAAATTTTGACCTAGAGTAAGCTAGAATATTAGACTCTAAATTTGAGTTTTGTGTTGGAAGACAAATGCGTCCAATGTTGCCGGACTGGACCACAGCAAACAAAGTTTAAATCATTTCTTTTTTTGCTAATTGCAAATCTTCAATAAAAAGTTTTACGGAATTCCTGTTTTTAAGAGCTCTCAAACGTTTAGCAAAAAATCTATGCCTCATCCCATAACAATTTCAACATTATTCCTAATACTTAATACTTTTAATACTTAATACTTTTTCTTCCTTTGCCAATTGTAAACTTCATTACTATCTGATATGATAAACAAGCAGACGCAAAAACAAAATAAAGAAATAATAATATAGGATAAAAGCTTTAAAAACATAAAAGTTTTTCTAATAAATGAGAAAAAAGAAAAAGGTATTTAAAAAATATAAATATTACAACTATTATTTATTTATTACTAATTATCAACAATATGAAATTCAATGCATTCTTTATAAATGAATATAATTTGTATGAATTCTTATGAATAGTTAGTGATTTGAATGCAGGCATTAAAATTAATAATATGAAATCCAGGATTTTAAACTTGTTTTATCGGCAGTAGATTTCTAATCTTTATCAGTTTATAAGCACTCCCTTCCTAAAGCTAAAACTTCAAAATACTCGATAATATCTAGACGACCAACTATACGATTTCGACAAAATTAAATCTGTATTCTCTCGCCAAACACTCAATGTCCTCTAAGCATAATATTTGTTCAATGCAACGGACAACACACTTAAATGTAAAACTATTCCTCTATATCTAAGTATTGCTTTTGAAAGGCCATAAAGCTGGATTTTGACCCAAACGAATTGTGCAACCGTATAAACCTTAGTTTGAATAATATTCCGATGATGAATATCAGTTACGGTCACAGTTTTCGCGTCTATTTATTAATCCATCCTAACCCATCTCATCGAGATCTGATAACACCCCGGCACTATTTCCTGTTATTGAGGCTCAGTCAATTACTTGGCGGAGTATTGGCGATAATTTATGCTCATCTGGAAGGATTTGCATTTTATGAATTACTTTTCAGCGAGTTATAGTATCAAATGAACCATCTCTTGATGGATTATGCGTTCCAAGGATTTAGTCTTAAAGATAAGTTGTTCGCAGAAATGTGGAAGTTTCTCAAACTTTAAGGATTTAAGTGACGTCATTGCTTAAGAACTTTGTGTTTGAGAATATATAACACGTCTTGAGAACTGAACGTATCTAAAATTCACGAAACATTTCCTGAAAAGGATATAAATCCAGGTGTTTGTTTCTAGTGAACCCTAAAGTACCAGGTTTTCATTAGTTATTCCATCTTCTTACTAAAGAGCTTAGTGGATGAGAGTATTAAGTGACAGATTTGAAAAAAAATTATATTATCGTGTCATATTTTAGTCTTATGTAAGAATAAATTATTAAACTATTTTTGGAAGATTTAAAGTTTCTCAAATCTCAGTGGAAGAAGGCTTCAAGAGCATTCAGCAACGACGCTTGATGTGTAATCTTAGAAAAACTGTCCTTTGGTCTCAAATTATCCCCCCAGTCACCATATGGGGTAAGGATTGAGTTTTCGCCTCCCAATGTGGGGAATCTGGTTCGAATTTCAGCGGTGGTTGCTTGATACGAATTCTGCTCCCAGATCACACCGACCACAGTCGTCAGCACTGTGGTCGGTGTCTTTCATGGTAGATGGATCATGAGTAAGAATCCCTTGGCAGTTAGGCTAACCATGGGTGATTTCCGCGGTTTTCCTTCTCATGTAACGCTAATGCGGGTTACTACCATCAAAAAGTCATCCACGAACGCTAGTTTGCCCCAATGCTTGATCCAGGAATTCTCTTGCCTTCTGTTAAGGATTCAAATTTGAAAAGCTTAAAAGTTGAACAGTTGTAGTAGTAAATTCAGAATTGGGTCTAATGTTCATCATCGGTTATAAAATTAAATAAAATAAGAAGAAACAATGGCAAGGCATAATATTTATTTGCTATTGTCAGCGAATTAACGTTAAAGCTAACTTACTTTAATTCACTAATATGTCAAAAGCTTTTAAAATATCATAAAATGTCTTCAAATATCAAGGAATAATAATGTAATATAAAACCTATAAGGTATATCATGGAGTATGCCATTTTTAATTCTTATGATATAAACAATACTTTAACACTAAAGGGTACATTTTTGTAACATTTTGGACATTTAACTACTTGCCTAAAAAGGTATTTTCAGGCTGATTTCCCTAAAAGTTACACAATCATTATACATCAATTGATCATTTATTGACTGATGGCCAATAATAAGAATAGTTGTAAAGGTAAATGAAATGTTCATTAGCAAATAGAGGGCGAAAACAATTCAGCCGCTCTCTGTACAAATCGATTAACACCAATTCTTGAAATATCTTATGTTTAAATGGTCGAATTCTTGGATTGGTTATAGCTTTTCATAGTTAGAATAATTTCCTCAAATAATAAAGAGGAGCATCAAAAATTTTACAAAAAAACTTATAATGTAAGAGGATTTTTGAGAAAGAATATAAATTTTTTATCGCATTTTTTACTTTTTGACTTATTAAGTAAATCAATGTGTTTGCACTGAACAAGTCAATTGATTGGATATATTAGAGGTCAACTATATCTAGATTAGCCTGATCCGAAGAATACATCAATTTGAAACACACTGTGAAGTGTAACTGTATTATAGTTAGATAAAAACTATACATTTTGTCCGTCATAAATAACTGATAATCTTATATAATTTTCATCTGTTCTTGGAAATTTAAAGTTATGTCCTCAAGCTGAGAATTTTTTTTTTCTAAATACTCAAAACTTTTAATATCTCTGAATTAGATCTAACATAATCTAACACAGATGATCTAACATGATCTAACACATTGCAAAACATTTAGACTAAGTTCAATATTTATATAGAATATATTTTCACATTTTAATTGTTAACAAAAAAAACATCTTCCGTAAAATTCATCATCAAATAGTAAAATGTAATAAAACCAGTACAGTGTACAGAGCGCAAAAAAGGAGCACCTACATTAATTTTGATTTAGTGATAGAATTTTCATTACTGTGACTGATTTCAAGCAAAGATAATTCATCACAAAAATTATTTTTAGTAAAATATTTATTATTTTTTATTAATTTATTTCATAATATTTGGAAAATTTTGAGAGTATACACATTTTTACGTAAATGTATTGAATGTAAGTACAATGGCAAAAAAAGTTTGAGCAAGGACATTTTTTACGCTTTCTTAACTCAGAAACTATTCAACCGATGGCACTCAAGTTTCGTATTTTGCCATGTCCAATTACATTAAAAGATGTAACTATTTGTATACCTTATAGTTTAATTTTTTGTATGACTATTATTAAATAAAATAGCGAAAAACAATAAATAATAATGAAAAATAAATTTATGGTCTGGAATTGAACTCCGAGGAATAAATTTTATAGTTGTGTGCAAACATTTTTGATTTAGTAAGAAAAAAAATCTTGAGGTACAGTTTTGGAATCAAAAGGTAAAATTAACAAGAAATCGCTTCGACCACTTTCCTAACAGAACTATTAAGAACATATTTTAAAGATTACAATAACCCCAATTATTGTGAGGGTCAAAAGTTCGAATCGCCAAAAAAAAGTATGTTTATTCAAATAAAGTACATTTTTGTGTTGATTTCGTAACTAAAATATCGTCTTTTATAATTAATTAACTCCTTTGAGATCAAGCCCTCTGATAAAATTGAATCTTGGTACGTAATAATCCTCTCATTAGCTTAAACTTTATACAGGATGTTATTTTTTTCTAACCACGATTTGAGATATTTTATGGCAGGAATTTGTAGGACATCAGAAAATCGTTGATGATTTGCAAAGTCAACTTGAGAAAAAGTGAGGAAAAAATATAAAAGTGCGTATGACTACTGCTTTCTGTTCAAGGAACAAGAAAAAATCTTTATGTTGACTGAAATAAGTAGAAAACAATGTTTTCTGCATCACGTCAAATCATTCAAACTGAAAAATTTTTTCCATAATTATTTTGCTGGTTTTATTCGAAAATTTACCTATGTAAATGCTTCAAATGTTGAATATTATCTGTAAAAGATTTTGTACACCAAATGGCGCAATGCGAATTTAATTTTCAGTATTAGTTTTTGATTTTAGAATTCTTTATCTCTTTTATTTATTTATTATTATTTTTTTATTTCTGAGACAGGGGTATAAGGTTATGCTTACAAAAATCCCATCGAGGAACAAAAATATAATGATATTAAAATTTTCTGAAAGTTATCAATTTGTGAATCCACGTTTATACTTTTATAGAATTAATGGAAAGTTATCTAATGTCTTTACATATCTCCAAGGAATACTAATAACAGTTTTAAACAGGAGGACTTATTTTTTAACATAAATTTCTATCCCTTATATTTGTTTTTAAAGCTTCAAACTTCAATAACTCCATACAAAATAATAAAACTGTAAGCATGTAAGTTCCTAACGTGAGTGAAAAACACTAACTCCATTAATGGAGAAATTGTTAAGGTTGTTAAGAAACACAAATTATAGAAAAAAATAATTTAATTTTTATAATTCAGAAGTTCTTGAAAAATATATTTTTCATATTTTGAAAATTAATAGCTTTTTTTTAATTATGTTATACGACGAAAAATTATACAAGCAACAGACAATAGAAGATTATTAATAGTTTATCGGGAAACATCCATGCAGTAACTAAAAAAGTAACACTGATCGGTATTCATGCTTTATTTAGACATTGCTAATTATTTCAGCCTTTAAATAAATATTATGGTAACTCAAAGCATTGTGAGATTCAATCAGAACATTTTTATTTCAATTTTTTATAAGCTACAAGAGAAATTTCACTTAGACAAAGTCTAAAATTCAATGTGCTTTAAATAATCATTACGATATCTAAAAGCATTGTGACATTCAATCTAAACATTTTTATTTCAATTTTTTATAAGCTACCAATGAAATTTCCCTAATACATAGTCTAAAATTCAATGTGCTTTAAATAATCATTACGATATCTAAAAGCATTGTGACATTCAATCTAAACATTTTTAGTTCAATTTTTTATAAGCTACCAGAAAAATTTCACTACCTCTAAATTCTCTTCCTTTTATACTTGCTGTAAAAGTAGTACTAAAAATCCATAAAAAATTATTTTATCTTCGCACGTACCCTTTAGCTCTACTTTTAATACGGAATTTATATTCCGTTTCAGTCCCCTAGGAATTGTGGGTATCGGAAAGTATTTCATCTATTCATCTGCAGCAAGGGATGTTATTCATGTGACGTCACACGCAAAGGTAATATATTTTAAATAGGTCATTCATAATAACACGCACAATGGTGCGGCATCTCCATAAAACATGTATTTCTGAACAGTTTATGATCCTTTTCATCATTGTTATTTTAAGGCAGCTCTTTTCTAAAAAAGATGAAAAGGTATTAAAAGTTGGGTTTGATAACTCTCCTACCGACATTCAGTAATAAATTTCATTTTATACTCTGCGATAAGACATTTTTTTTCCTTCGTGAATGTAGGTATAATTTTTTCCCCTTCTTAACTAGATTATTAAGGTAGCGTCAATTAATCACGATTTCTGTGCTATTTAAATAAACTTAAAATACAGTTTACATCATTGTTTGATTTTTTTTTAATTGCTCTAAAATATAGAGCTAAGTTAAAGAACGTTTTAAGGGACATTTTTTAAAAAAAATAAAAATAGAGATTTCTTGAGGATATATTTTATTTTGCTTTTATTTAACTATATAGCATTGATTTATTTTTCGTCAAATCATGAAACCACAGGAAAAACTTTGATGCCCTCTGTAGATTAAGGCAGTGGTTCTCGATTTCTTTTGTCTACGGAACCCTAAATAATCAACCCTCTTTCGGCGGAACCCCAACCTTATAAATGAATTGCATTTAGGTAATTGTGAACGTTATAACCTATAAAAAATTATTTTCTAAATTTTTAATTAGAGGAATGAACATTTTTAATCGTTTATCATAAATAATCATAAATTAGGTTTTATTTCCGAGCAGTTGAATTTGCAGTCCCTGTGCTATATCTAGTCTAGTCATGAATTTTTTTTGGGTGCATATACACGAATGAATCAAATAAGCTGAATTATGGTTAACTTCGAGTTGAAACTGCTGTTAAGAAGGGTTACTAGGAAAACATACTTCTTTATTAAGGAATTATTTAATTTTATTTTAAAAAGCACAATGGAAAATACTGATGCAGTATTTTATACAGTATTGAAAGTCTTGCGGTCTTGCGGAATTTTGTTTTTAATGTAAATTTGTAAATTTTTCTTCTTTTTGTTTTCTACTTATAACTGTAAGCCTCATGCTATACTTTGTGATGCATGAGGAGTTTTAAGTCGTTTAAATAAAATAAAAATAAAAAAAATATTTTATATATGCTAGTTCTTTCCATAATATGTTCTATATATTATTAGAAATATTATATTTCCATTTAAATGTTTTTATTTGCATTTTACTTGATATAATTTCATAAAGACAACTGAAAGATAAAATAAATTATGAATTATAGGTTATATCTATATGTAGTCAGAGTTTTTAAAATGCGTCACTGATTATAATAAAAAGTACTAAATCAAGAAACCTAATTTATTCTACTACGGAATCTTAGGGTTCCACGGAACACCATTTGGAAACCAATGGATTAAGGTACTAAGGGATATTTTTGAAAGCACTGAGATTTTTCGAAAGGGATGAATTCATAAAGGCTAACTTGATGATATGAAACTTCATTTGGTGTTGAAGGTTGTTCATTTTAAAATTGAAACAACGTGGCATTATTTGTCACTTTTTTCTTACGTTGTTTAACTTAAATCCTGTCTGTGTTCTATTTATTCTTTGTATTAAAAATTATAAATGCGTAAATATTTTGGAAAACAAATTCCATGCAACATTAACTTCAATTCTGTAAAATTTCATAGGATGTATCTATATTTTTTCTCATTCACAAATAACAATGTGTTTTATTTCAAATAAAATTGTAGGACAAATGCTACAAACTTTCATCACTGTTCAAAAGCAGAATAGTTTCTACGGTTTATACACTGATGAAGGTTGTTTATTAAGCAATCAAACTAATAGTATACTAAAGTATGAATCCCTTGCTACATCACTTGTTGCTTCACTTCATGCTTGCAGTCTGTTCAACTTGCTTAGTTCTGTTATTCCTTATGATCGTTGCTATAAAATGCTTAACTATTTTGGATACCAAATTCCACACTGCACCAAATTCATTTCATAACATTTTCTACTTCATAAAATTTACAAATCTACACTTATATAAGATATATCTATACGAGGTGCATTCAGAAAGTAAGTTTCCCTATTTTTTTTAAAGAAAAGAACTCATACTTTCGGGAGCATACTTATTGGCAACAAGTACAGCAATGTTTCAGCTATTTTTCAACATAGCCACCACCAAAATAGAGACGCTTGTTCGTATCGTAGGATCAACTTTTGTATCCCTCTGTCGTAGAACTCTGCCGCCTGTAAATGGAACCAGCGTGTGACAGACGTCTTCAGCTCTGCGTCATTGCCAAAACGCTCACCGGAGGACAGGAATTTTTTGAGGTGCAAGAAAACATGAAAATCGCTGAGAGCAAGATCAGCGCTGTAGGGTGGATGATCAGACAACTCCGAGCCAAATTTCGTTAAAACAGCTGCTGTGCGTCGAGCTGTATGTGGACGAGCATTGTCATGGAGGAGCACAACACATGCAGTAAGCATTCCGCTCCTCTTCCTTTGAATGGCACGTCACAATTTCTACAGTGTTTCACAGTAACGGCGTTTACTGTTTCACCACGTGGTTCCATTCACAGGTGGCAGAGTTCTACGACAGAGGGATACAAAAGTTGATCCCATGATACGACAAGTGTCTCAATTCTGGTGGTGGCTATGTTGAAAAATAGCTGAANGACATAAAAAGCATCTGTAGAATTAGAATTAATAGAGATGCAAGAAGATCAAGCTCTACAATGAAAATATAAGTCGACGTCGATTACTGAATTTTAGAAATTTGTACCAGAAGCGAAGTATCCGGAATTGAAAAAAGGCTGCCTGTTAAATTATTTCAATATTCGGAACAGCGTTCTTATGTGAATCATTTTATTTCCCTTTAAAATTCATAAAATCGAAACACCGATTAGTATTAACTAACCAGCATCTCAAAGAATCACTGAGAAGTGCCAAGAATTATCAAGAGAAGTAAAATAAATGCGTTTAATTTTTAATATTTAAATTCAATACACATATTTTGTACTTTTACTTTTTTATATGTTTTCAATAAATATAATTTATGCAAAAAATAAATTTTAATACCTTTTTTGCATACCTTTTAAATCCGTATTTAATTGCGGCTCGCGAAAAAATTTCAAATTTTGAAAAATGTCTCGACTATCAAGGAGCTTGGCCACCCCTGTTATTGTTTCATATTCCAAATTATGAAATATCCAGATTTGAACTTATATAAGATTAAAATTTCGGCATCTACTATTAAAATTAAATTTTAAATAAGAAGAATATTCTCTACTTTCATAATGTCATTGAAAAATAGTAAATCTGCTTAGAAAAACTTTCCTTTTTGCATCTTTGTTTAATGCTAAATATTGAAGGAATAATATTATCCAAAACTAAAATTCAGCAAAGTTGGAATGCACCCAAAATCAGCATTATTCCTTCAATCCGCAAGATTACAACCTAATACCCGAAGGGCTTAAGTGGCTTTCTTAAAAACACGTTCAGCTAATACTTCTTGATTGAGCTGCATATCATTAAGCCTTGGTGGAATGTGCTTAAGACGTCTGAAAAGGGGTGGGCGAAACAGGGGGTCCAGAGGTTTCGAAGGCAAATTTATGGAAAGAAAGTAAAATTAGTTCACCAGCAATTCTTCTCCTTGTAGGGAAGAAATTCTATAACTAACGATGCCACACTTTTCGAAGCCTAAAAGTTTATTTTTAAATAAATAACCTGTCGCTTTTAAAGTAATTTAGGCTAACGTTAGGAAATTAAAGAACGGATCCAATCGAAGTTGAAAATTGAAGTGGTTCGTAAAGTTTGCATCATGAAATTAGAACTCTTGGATTTAATTAAAAGTTGAGCAAAAATTTTATACCTTGGAAATGAGACTCGTTAAAAAAGTTAGCAGTGTATCATGTAATAAAAGTTCTAGAAAATTTCGTGTATTATAAATGAACCTTGATAGTAAAGCTTTTTGAAGATTGTATCGAATAGTGGTTATTCTTCGCGTGCTATTAATCAGCTGCTTCATCTTTAGAGGAAACCGGTGAATATTTATGCTTTTATTACAAGCTAACTAAAACAAACAACTAATACTTCTGAATATTAACCTGAAAGTTATTTTGAGTAATTGTATTTCATTCCACAGCTGATAATATTGTTTTGTTATTATTTGCTGAAGTTATTCAAAAGAAGGAAAAAAGAAAATAAATAAAATTTTATTTAGCTGGTTATAGAGAACATTTTAGGTTTTTAGAACCTGGTCTGGCTTTTAGAACATTTTTACAGACTTAATGAATTGTAACTACTAATTTCTGGGAAAATAGAATATATAACATTTTAAAAATGAAATATGCTATATTAAGCCCGAAAAATGATAGAATAATAAAAATACATTAAATAGTTACAATATAAAAATAGGCATTTTATTTACGCGTATTATATTTCTTTAAATGAATAACCAATTTGTTCTAAAAAATACCTTAAACATAATACGTCCTAATTAACTTAATTAACAATTATATCTTAAGGAAAACTATATCATACTATATTAAAAGAATCGTAGGGGTTAGCGCCGTCGTCACTGTTACGGTTGCTTACCTTAACGTTCCATTCTGTTTTACTGTGGAAAAACTATAAGGCTAAAAAACTTCAAATTACTAAAGTGTATAGAAAAGGGTAACAAATATATCTTAAAAAAGACTATGTCACACTATATTAAAAGAAATTCGTAAGGGTCATCGATGTTAACGTCGCGATCACTGTTACGGGCGTTTGCCTTAACGTGGAAATACTACATGACTAAAAACTTCAAATTACTAAGGTGTATAGAAAAGGGTACATGAACTAAGATGACATTAAAAATTGAACATTTGAAAATTAGCTCGCGGAATATTAACAATTAAACTTGTTAGAAAAATAACATTCGGACCGTTCTATAGACCCCAGAAATGCGACTACAGAGTTGTAATTTGTCATGCTGAAAGGGCCATATTAGTTCATGAACTTAACATAGATGTTTTATTTTTTTAAGAAATTAAATTTTTCAAAAGTTATTGCAATTTTAAGTTTTGGGAAATGTTCTTTGCGAATTTTTTTTCAATCTTTTTTGTTCAACGTTACATTTTGCCTTGCTGCTCAAAATCTGTTAGACTGAGAAACTTGAACTTACGAAGATGAATTAAATAATGCACAAGAAGTTTGATGAAATTAAATGAAATACGATTTTATTAGCTTGAGAACTATTAAAAGTTTAACTTGTTGTAAAAAGACCATGTTGGTCGATCCATTGTTCACTGAAATACGACATTCGAGTTGAAATTTAACTTTTTGATAAAAAATTTCGAATTATAACTTTAGCGAGAGTTTTTATGGAAATTCTTATATGTTCCTAAAGTAATTCCTAAGGTAATTGCAGTTTTTTTTCCTGATTTTTTTTTCTTTCATTAATAATTATTTATTCATTGTTGAATAAAAATGCTTTCAAAATTCGTTTTATAAGGTCGCGCTCTACTTGAGGTCAAAAATAGCAAATAAATAAATAAAGAGAGATATTAGATGTTATCAGATATAAATTTTATGTTGAAACTTTTAAAAATACGAAGAGAGTAAAAAGCTGACTTTAATGCAAACTGTTTCATGATATGAAGTTAACATATTTTGTCGCCTATTCAGTTTTCTTAAGCTTAACTTTTTTTAAAAGTATATTTGATTAGTTTTCAAATATAGTTGTCCTTTCATTTCGTTATGATTAAGATTTTAATAAAAAGTCCCTACATAATTATAAACAAAATGATCTTTTTTAATGAAATTTTTATTTAAAAAAAACCTTTAAAGAAGATCAAGTCTAAGACGACTTTTGTCTATTGAAGCTGATTCTGAGAAGAAAAACGAATTTGCGCATAGACACAGGAACATTTATTTGATAAATTTTAGTCATACTCAAAATGTAACAGATGACAACCCATTCGAAACTTTTTGTAAAAAAATGGACATAAACAGTTCTTCCCACTTAATATTCAAGCAAAGCTGAATGAGAAGCAACCACGGGGATAGGTGAGCGAAGCAACCAGAGACGGAGCTTCCCAATATGTAAAAAAATTGCTACAACTATATCAAAAACATAAATAAATATAGACTTAAATACGAAAAGATAGAAACTAAATAATTATTATATAGTCTAGAGAATATTTCTTGAATATTATTTCGGGAAAGTTCATAAAAAATTACAAAAATGAAATAAAATAAAACTCATTTTTAAGTCGTCCACATGACAAATTTAAATTTTTTTTTCCATACCAGTATTTAATTTTCATTTTCTTTTGATATCTGAAGCTTTTAATGGAGAAATAAATTAGATGGAGTTGAGTTTTTGCTTGGATTCTGCTTATGTTAATATTTTTTTGAGCATATTTTGCTAGGAAACTACTGTAATTATTTTTAAATATTCTTTCTCATTTCACTGCTTTTATGGGTCTTAATTCAAGTTTGTATTCAAATACATAGAACTAAGTGTTCGACATTGAGCCATATTTTAAATATTTTTGAATATTAAGATTCAAACTGAAATTTTGACGGAATATTCTATTCTTGTCATAATAAATTGAAATTTAATTTTCTCAAAAAGCTTTAATATTTGTCATTTAAATTTATATTATATAGCATTTGAATGTCTAAAAAAAGAAGTAAATGGAAAAAAGTTTTTGTTGCGAAATTGACTTTCAAATTTTTAAGTGAACAAATTTAAGGACCGTTTTCTTTCCTCGTTTTTTTAAGTTTGTATTATAAGAAATGGAAAAAGAAAGTTTTTAACGCTCGATGCAATAAATCATACGAAAAGTTAAATTTTAGGAAAAACGCAATTAAGATATAAAAACTAAATAGTTGAAAAATGTATTTGAAATTCATTTCAAAAGAGTTAGTTACCATGAGACACTCATGTTAATTTTTTTTAACACTGTGACAGCTAACGTGTTAAATACTATCTTAAATTGATAGATGGTTGATTTTTTGATGAATATAAATCTTTAAATAGGTTGGTTCAAAAATTGCTACTTATGATCCTAATTTTTTACTAATAATTTATTAATAATAATTGTAATATAATTCAAACTAATTTCCCGTATACTCTACTTAATTCTAGCGCTATGCTTGATATCTTTCTTACACGAAACTACAAAAGGAAACGGAAATGAATAGTTAATACATTTCAATTCCTCTGTCGCCAAGTCACTTTATCAAAGTTAATGCTGATATAACCTTTGGACTGTAATGTCAGAAATTAAACCCTAATTTATCGACAAAGTGAGGACAAAGCGAAGGTGGCACTTCCAGAATATTCTGGCGAATTTCTCGCTTCGTTTTCGTGATTCGTTGAGGTCAGAAAATTAGCAAACTCCATATTTAATGAAGGATTTGAAAATGGAATTCTGCACGGGTCCCTTTATCTCTTGCTTTGATGAATAGAGAGAAAAGCCTCTTGTGAAATTTCAGAGTTTCAGCGGGTGATGACTGAGTTATACTTCTTGTAATTGAAACTGTAAAGTGTGAAATAGTTGAAATCCAGAGAGGATATGGCATGGCGATTTTACTCATTATTTATAATTCTATGCAAAATAATATGAGCTTAGAGAATTAAGGACCAATGGATTATTCCGCATGGCATATATCATTCAGTGTTTCAAATTGATCGGAAAATGTCGAGAAGCTCTAGTAAACTCGGTAAAAGTATGTTTGGCGAAAAATATGTTTGATCCCTTGGCGAAAACAATAAATTTTTTGGCGCTAGTTGTGTCAACGTGCAAAACCCTGCCGAATAAAATGGCAGCGAAAACAAAATTGAATTAAAACATGAAAATTTATAATTCGAAAAAAATGCATTTTATATCAAAATAAAACGAGAAAATCGCATAAAAATTTGAGTGTATGTTATCTAATTTGCACGCTATTAAGGAAATATCTGACTACTTTATTTTAATGTTTTGGTGTACATGCCGCCATAAATGATACAACATCGCTGATCCTGGTAACCAACTTGGCGACAATCTAAGAGGCATTTTAAAATCAAAATTTAATCTCAGTGAAAAATCTTATGATGTAAATTATTTCCACTCTTTCTTTGAATCTGAAAAAAACTGAACTGAATATGACAAAAAGAAAACTTTTAAATTAGTTTAGGATTATAAAGATGTTTAAGTTGGTATTATTTCGAATTCTTGCGAACTGAAAATTTATCAATGATCAATCGGTTGCTAATAGTAACAAATTCAAATTAGTTCCATTTCAAGGTTCATTTATTCCTTTGAGGTGTTAAAGAGGAAAAAAGTATACTTTGTAACGAAAATTAAAATATATTTTTAAACTTATTAATTTTGCACATTTTTATTATTCTATAATTGATTTCATTGTTAATTGAGGTGCACATTTTTATGCCTTTCTTTTCAACTAATTGAATACAAAAAAACGCTATTAATACAGATTTTTTTTTTTTTTTGCTTTGAAAAAGAATTTATCATATGACGAAATGAAATAATGAAGTTTAAATGAAAATATAAAAGAATGAGTGTTCATGAATGAATGAAAATCTAAGATATTGAATCACTTATAAATTTTTTTCTTATTTCTACACAAATAATGTGAAAAAAACTTAAAACATTGACACAAATACGCGTAATCTAATGTAACTCAATAATTTTTATATCAATGAGACTTTAAAACTAAAAATTAAGAACAATTAATATTTATTCATACTGCAAATGTTTTCGTACAGTAATAAACAAAAATATAGCGAATACATTAAATATTCAAATATATTGCAACTACAAACCGTTTCTTTAAATTGTTGCTAGATGGCGCATGTTCCCGTTGGGGCTTGGAGAAACTCATAAAAAAGTGCCGAAAGGACGACAGTCCATGAGTATTATCGCCCGCCCACAGTGACAGATTAGATGCTTGTTGTGAAGTAAAAGGGAGTACATTTTACATTTACAACCTATGTTCATGAAAACCCAGCTTTTTTTCAGATTGTTCATGTCCAATTTACTGTTCATTAAATATGAGGAAAGTAAATTGAGCCTAACGATTTGAATACTCGTTTTGAATACTCGTCGATTTTTTCATAATTTCCCTATTAATAATTCCGATCCTTTATTTGTATAGTATCTGATCTCAGCAATATATAGGAAGTGCAACTTTTCTGGTCAATGATTTCTGAAACTGAATGTTAGAAACTGAAATGGAACACTTTCGAACATTTTTAAATGCCATCGTCCTTCTTTACTTTTTGTACTTATACAAACAAGTTTTAAATAACATCATAGAAATAAATAACATCAATTCAGTTTAACACCTATACAGTTTTTTTTATTATTATTATTTAAAAATGCTTCAGATTTAATACAAATATTTTCTTTTGAAAATTTGTTCAAAATGTGATCTAATGCATCTATGAAATATAAATGTAGACTTAAATAATCTCAAATGAATTGTCATTTAAATCTGTATCGCAAAAGCATATCATTATAGATCCGATACTAAGTTTCATTAGTAATAAATATTTTAATCTAATACCATTTTGGATTATGTTTAAACTTAGATTACACAAATTTAAACTATATAAGATGTTAGCTCTATGCATAAATGAAATCATCTGTTGTTATATTTATGAAAATTAGAGAAATATGCTTAAATTAAAATAAAAAAGTAAATTTAAATAGAACAAAAGAAATATGGATCTATTAGAATTTTGGAGAACTTTCTCAAGGAACTTTCTTTCAAAAGCATTGATGTTGGAGCTCTTTTATGAATAACTATTTAACAAAGCAAAAGTAACAAGTTAAAAAAACAAAGCGATAAAGACAAGATACGGTTTGTAGCGAAGTTATTCTCACCAAGTTTCAAAATTAGTAACAAATTTCATCCACTGCTGATTTTATAAAAAAGTTATTTTCTTTGCCATGCACTGAAAAAAATTGCCTCTGCTTTTGAAAGTTTTTTTTTCAGACAGTAGCGTACTTTTGCTACAAAAGATGGTTCCTTTAGAAACATTTTATTATAATCTTCTCTGCAGTAATATAAGTAGAAGTGCCATCTGCTTAGGAAATTTGTTACTAATTTTAAAATTTCGTGAGGATAAAATATCTTGTTTTCTAAACAAATGCAGTAAACCATACACTTTCATTAATTGATTTTTCAAATATCGATCGTTTCTGGTATTATTTTTTCTATTTTTTTAATTGTTTTCTTTTTTGATTTTGTCTATAAACCAGTTGCTCCGACTTCGTAATAGCTAAGCTAGTTCTTTTTTTTAAAGTAACAATTATTGCTAAGGACATTTACCAAACTTCTTGATCCATAATATTTCGTCGTGCACAGAACAATGTATTATTTGAGGTTCTTATCGGTTTCATGAAACATGTGTTGGTGACTTATTTTTTGAGCTTGTGCAAACGAGGACATTTCTCCCAATAGCCAATAAGTGACGCCTATAGCAATGCATTATCAAAACATCACGATATTTTATAATAATTATCGATAATTTTACAATTTAACTTGTAAGCTATTTTAACATTGCCAAATATGCTTGTTTTCCAAGAAACATTTTCTAACACTCACAATAATATCGTATTCAAAAATCGTTAAGGATACTATTCGTTATATTATCTGTAATATATGTTTTCTTATCGAAATAATTGTGATTTTCCTGCATTCGACAGTTATAGTTTTCTACAAAAATCGGAATAATTTTGTATTTTATATGTACTTATCATTAATGATTGCGATATTGTTGTATTTGATATGTGAATTATTAGTAGCTTGTGATGAATGTAAAACCAAATTTCGGTTTTGCTCCGACGTGTGAGCGAAAGTTTCTCAATTTTTCCCTATATCTATCTAAATGGATTCAAATAATAAATAAACCAGTTTCAAATTTCATTAGTGATGTTGAATAAATAGTATCTTAATTTTGATCAACACAAAGGGGAACTCAGTTGCTTCGGAAATGTTACTTTTGATCTTTAGAAGCACATTAGAACCGGAACAATTTCATTGCAAATAAGTTTTACAACTTGTCCATAATATATTAAATACAGCTCTTTTTTGATAAGCTATATCTGAGTTGTTCTGTATTACAACAGCTGAAACGCAATAAAATTAATCCTCTTGGGCTAATGATAATTTAAGGACACAAATAATTGCTTTTAAATAGCAAATTATTTCTCCTGAAAAAAAATATATAACATTCATAAGATCGTAAATTTTCATTTCAATCCATCAAAAGATCCATTTGAGAGGCGTACCTATTTCATTAGCATACATAAACAAATTTTAGTGACACTGTAATTGGAATTACGAAAAAAAAACGGTGAGGAGCCAATTGGTTTTTATGGCATTTCGACAAATTACCATCCAACATGAAAGTGTGTCGTCAAAAAACCGTTAACAATTGGTTAACAATACAAAAAATATATTAGGAATAAATTATCCATCTAATGGATAATGCTTGATATTCTACGGTTGATCGATTTTTCCCTATTTTCCCCTAACCCCCGTAGCTTAAAATTCCCCTGAGCACGTCATTCAATTATTAACGCCACATCATGCGAGTACAGCGGAAGTAAAAAATATCCCTCTAAAAGAAAAATAGATGAGTATGGCAATTTTGGCGACGGCAGAGCGACTTATTTTGCATTTGTAATGGTTTTTCGGAACAAATTTTACGAGTTCTGCCTCCTACTTTTACGGGTCGCGGAGTTTATTTTATAACTCCCACTAGAAGCATTTTTACGTGCATTGCCCAAACATTTCCTCCTCCCGCCACGCAAAACTTTTGAAATGTGTGTTTATTCTTGAATTTAAGAACATTAGATCTGATGGGAAGTTTGGGTTTTGCGAACTGTTGGTTTATTCTATTTTGCTTTTCCACCACGATCGCAAATCCGGCTTTTTCGGAACTTTCGTGATGATTAAAAATTCATAAGATTGATAAAATTTTTTCGGAGAATTTTTCTTTACCAAATATTGCATGCCATTGAAAAGCTGAAATCTTATGGAGAATTTGTTTTATAAATCATATTTTTAGAATATACCCTTCTTTTCTTATTTTTACGAATTCAAATGTAATTATTTGAATTTCATTTTTAGCAAAATTAGAAGTAGTGGAAAATGAATTACGCATAAATTTTGAAAATTAAAAAATTTTGAATCCGAATAATGCTTAGACTGAAGGAAAAGTAAGAAAAAAATAACAAGAACATGGTAAAATTTGCAATCTTTCTGGCATGGTAATTTTTACAGATGCTTGGTAATGGTAAAAAGATTAGTGATGCCAGATGATGATGATAGTATTTTAAACTCTACACTTGTGATGGGAAATGTAGGAAATATTGTGGTGTCAACTCTGAAACTCGAACCCTAGCTTTGTTGGTTATAAGATTTACCTATTTGCCCTCTCGCAATAATACAGGGGTTGGACGAAATAATGGAAACGCTTTTTCACAAATAAATTTTTTTTAGAAATTACTTAGAGGATCATTTTATAAATTTAGAAGTGTTTAGGTTATGCGATTTCTCGTGAATATCAATGAAGCTGAATTTTAGATGTTTATGGAACAGATAAAAAATTACTAACGGAAAACAGTGTCTTTGAACACCCTAAGCCAAAAAATGTAGAAATAGATTTGTAATTTGTGACAGTTATTTTGGCTATTATATAACAATTTTGTAAACCTAGATTAAATATTTATGTAGATATGGATATTTTTATAAAAAAACTAATAATTTTGTCTTACTTTTTTTTTTGTTGCTAAAACTTCAAAAAAAAATTTTTAAACTTGAAGAAAATGTGTGGGATATTTTCAAATTAATTGCCTTAAAATATGAGAAACATTTGTTCAAAACGCAAGATACGAGTAATTAAAGTAGTTCTCTTATGCTGCTCATGCGAGAAATTTTTTTTATTTTCTTTCCTTAATTTTGTAGTAAATCGTATTCGGCAACTAATTAAAAAAATACGATTTGAATATCTTAAAAAATTCATTACAAAGTTATGAAGTAAAAAAAGTTAATTTTTCGCGCATGCGCAGTACAAACTAACTTCTTTAATTACTTATGTATTGCACAGTTTCCAAAAATTTTTTTTCAAAGTTTAACTCAAACATTTTGTAATTCATTTAAATTGCTCTAATTCTTTTTAAAAATTTATTTGAAAATTTTTAAAGTTATTGCAAATAACGTAAGACAAAAAGAAAAACTTTTTTTTAAATACCTTTATAATAACTTACGGAATTTTGTGCAATTATTGCAAATAATTGCAATAATAATTATTGCAAATTATAAATATTTTACAACATTGTTTTGGCATCGGGTGTTCAAAAATGCTATTTCCCTTTTGTAATTTATTGCTGGGGTCTCAACCTCCAAAAGCTTTTAACTTCTTTAATATGTATTAGAAATCGCATGATTTAAACACTTCTGAAGTTGTAAAATTATTATTTAAATATTTGCTGAGAAATAAGACGGAATGTACAAGTATAGAATTGTTTCCATCATTTTACCTAATCCCTGTACTCAACTGCATGTACTGTATGTACTCAACTGCAAGGAATTAGTGGCCTTATTAGGTGTTCCCAGTTGGTGCAATTAAAGTCTGGTTGTTTAACTGTATTAGGTGAAATCAGTTAATAAACCATTTTTTGCACAGTTAACAGTTTGAAAACCACCTTATATCTGGTTCTTTGACTGTTTTGTTTGAATATTTAAATATAAAAATTAATTAAATTGTAATTTACCATTTTATCGAGAAATTTCAAATAGTGTACTAGGCTGGTATCACGAATAATTTACCGTGAAAAGGAAAGGGCTCACAATTTTATGTAACTTACGAAATAAATAANATATTATTTATGTTATACACGGCAGTACCATTAATCAACAAAAACTGCGTCTAATGTCCAGTTAAATTTCTTTTTTTTTTGGTTTTGAAACTATTATTGTTGTAAACGGTTAAAAACCCGTATAGTTTTGTATTTACGGTTTTGTAACCATTCAAGTAGTAAACGGTTTCCAACACTTCATACGGTGTAAATGGTTTCCAACGCTTCATATGGTGTTAACGGTTCAAGGTAACAGTTAATTGAAGAGACAGACTGCTGCCAGATTTGTACTTACAGTTTTTTAACCATTCAAGTTGTAAACGGTTTCCAACACTTCATACGGTGTAAACGATTTCCAACGCTTCATACGGTGTAAACGGTTCAAGGTAACAGTTAATTGAAGAGGCAGACTGCTGCCAGATTTGTACTTACGGTTTTTTAACCATTCAAGTTGTAAACGGTTTCCAACGCTTCATACGGTGTAAACGATTTCCAACGCTTCACACGGTGTAAACGGTTCAAGGTAACAGTTAATTGAATAGACAGACTGCTGCCAGTTTTGTACTTACGGTTTTTTAACCATTCAAGTTGTAAACGGTTTCCAACGCTTCATACGGAGTAAATGGTTTCCAACGCTTCATACGGTGTAAACGGTTCAAGGTAACAGTTAATTGAATAGACAGACTGCAGCTGGTTATTTTACAATAATTTTAGAAAAAAAAATTCTAACTGTGTGATGGAATTCATTTAAAAAATATAAAACCTTTATTATCTGTAACTATTTTTAACTTACATTTCTATGGCACCTACAAGAAACTATTCAATTTACTTCCTTTCAAATTCAATAAGAGAACAAAAAACTTATACTTCCACCTACGCAGATTTCTATTTTATCACGACCTTATCTTTTTATTTAACAAATAAAGAATTTCTTTCCGAGAATTTTTAAATAACAACTTCTAAAGAGTTAATATAAATTTTTACGTCCTCGCTTTAGTAGATGTTTCAAGAGAAACTTTTCAAAGAGTTTTAAAAATATGAAAGAAAGCAAATAAATATAAAATGTATGAAAATAAAATAAATATAATCCTTACTTATGAAAAAATTCTATAATTATTTGAACATTGATTCCACTTTTATTTAATAAACGAAATCTTGTAAGTTTTTTTTTTGCTTAAAATATATTCAAATATTATTTTTGTAGATGAATTTATTTATGTATTAATACGCAGTTATTCTGTATGTAAATAGCTTTATATGTATTAATAGAAAATTAAATATTGCTTGAGAAATTAAATTTTTTTATCTTTTTCTTTTCAAACATTATGGAAACATTATAATAAAACAACTCTGTCTGCATTTCTTAAGCACTTCCCGCTTTCACTCATGTAATTAAAAACACGCGCATAACAACATAATTTTTCGAAATATCAATTGATACTCACAATTTTTTGTCAAACTAAATAGCACGCATAATTATCGTTTAAAACATCTTAAACTGCATTTTTAAGTGTTTTATAAATATATTAAGTCAATTTTAATATTTTTGGCACTTATATTTCGTACAGTTATTGATTAAATCCGACACAAATTGAATTTAATCCCCTATTTGCACATTCCTTTAAACAAAACTAATTGTATACGAAATAAATAATTTATTTAATGGCTCTCATACTTCATACCATAATGAAATTGCCTGAAACACCGTTGAAAAAATCTGTTAAAATTACTGGTTAAAGTACCGGATTTTTGGGTTCATCAATCGTAAAATCCATTTTTCCGTAAGACATTTCACCGCAATTTTTATAATAATATTTAATAAATTAGAGTGATCCAGGGATTTTTCACTGTAATTACTACAGCATATTTGGTTTTTCGTTGATTTTTTATCTTTCAGATATCTTGAACATCTTCCGGTGAAAATGGATTTTATGGCAAAAAGTACTGGCATCCTGAGTGCCGGTACTTTTTGCCGTATTTTAATCCAGAATTTTGTACGGTGCACAGATTCGACATTTTGATCATTATTCTCATATAATATTTTTAAATTAAATTTTTTTCAAGAAAAAAATTACTTTTCTAAAAATAAATACAATTTTAGTGCATAAGTACTTATCGATATATTTTCAACTGCTTAGAGCTAAAAATCATTTTAAGGCTAGCTGTAAGTATCTTCGAAACTCCTAAAACAGACAAAAGTAAAATTATGACTATCCTATGGATTTTAAAAGGTTATTTCATCCATAAAACTCGAATTTTATTACCTGAAACTAATGCTGCAACCGGAAGATGTTTTTATTACTTTTTATGACGTATCATTCTTCGGTTTTATGTTTGCTTTCTTTTTTTTTCTTAACTGTTCCTCGATTTTAGAGAAAAAAGTAATAAATGAAACAGTTTTTTATTTTACAAAAGTGTGAAAATTTTAAAACCTAAACTGAAGAAAAAAATAATAATAAGGGTAAAAAAGTTATTTCCTGAGAGAATTTATGCGATCATTTTTTAAACGCGGGCATTTTATTACGTTAAAGTAATATCGAGTTTATAATTTCGTGTATTTTGAAGTAAATTGAACAAGCTATAAACTGACCATAAATCACAAAATGCGTGTACTATTTTTTTGAACTAACATAACGTTTCTGAAAGATTTACCGTTGTTAGACGGAATAAAGTAATGCTTATAAGATTTAGTGACATGATTTGAGCAATAAATTAAGATACTTATAAATTGCTTTGTATTTTATTATATCATAAATATATATTTTTAACTAAAGAAAGTAAATAAGATGACATAATCCAATGTCTTATTTTAAACTATGATTTGAATGATAAGTTTTGAGTTATTTTTAAAGGATTTATTAGTATATTGTTTTTTGTAGTGAAAAGAATGTTAGAAAATTTGATAGAGTAAACTTTATAGGAATTTTTATAGCAGCACTGAGATATTATTTATGTTATACACTGAGAAAAAAGTATGGTTGAAATTATTAGAATATGATAAAATTAATCATATTTCTGGCATTATGGGAACACCAAAAATAAAATATTGGTAATTTTAAAAGAAGCCCTCTAGAAATAATTTTGGTAAAATAAACAATTAAATATTTTATTACAATATGTTATAAAACATTTGGTAACTTTATCATAATATTATTTATTCAATTAAATTTACTCTCTAGTTTTGTATTTTTTACGAAATGTTGGTGATAAAAACAATAATTTCTGAAACCGGAATTTTTTGTTAAACAGTTATCATATGAATGAAAAAATTATCAAATGAATGTTTTAAATACCCTATACTTTGGCTTTATTAACCAAAATTGACTTTTTTTACTAGATATATCATTACCATATAGTATGGTAATTTTGCCAAAATATTTTTCTCCGTGTAGAGGAAAATAATATAAATAAGTTTTTAAAAAGTCTTACAAAATGAAATAGGATTTATTTAGTTTTTACTTAGTATAACTGTAGTTTTAAGACTATCTTGTACGGAAAGATAGAATAAAAGCAATTATAGATCCTGAGACAGAAATTGCATGTATATACGAAAAGCAGCAAAAGGTAGTGCAGATCAATCACGTCACATATTTTCCGCGTACAGTAATAACTGATTAAAAAATTCCAAAAAAAAAGGGAGATTTTTCGTTCCAAAACACCAATGTAACGATGTTTTTGAAGCGTATATCTATAATAACGTTTGTATAATTTGCCATGCAAATATATAGGTTAAATTACAAAACAAAGGAAAAGTTAGAGAATATAGCTATTGTAAAGTGCAGAGTGCAAAATAAAAAATGGACCACTCAAAATAACTTTTGATCTAATAACCAGATCTTCACGTTCTACGATTCAATCTTCATGGTTCGAGAGGAGGACTTCAAATTTGCTAATTAATTAATACTGACGATATTTTAAGTTATGAAATCACACACAAAAACGTACTTCCTCTGATTAAGCATACCTTTTTTCGACGAATTCGGATATCAGACCCCCAAAGTAATCTGAGAAATACAGTCCCACGAGAGTGGTCCAAAGTTCGGACCCCTTAAAGTTAATTTTAGTTTTTACGTCTTTTGCCATAACTCGAGAACTTTTTCAGCGAATTGAACATTTTTTCACACAATTATATAATTCGTTTATTTAAAGATAATCCAGTGTAAAATATAACTTAGTAAATATTTATTATATTTTTTTTATTCTGCTTAATAATTGTCAAAATTATTAAAATTGTAGGGTATACAATTTTTTACATCATTTTAAAGAATGTAGCTTTACATGTCAAAATAGAAAACTTTAGCAAAATCGAATAGTTTATGAATTTTAAAAATACGACTTTTTCAAATCAATTCAAGAAACTTCACACAAATTTTACATTTTGCCATTTAAAATTGATTTTTTTAAAATGATGTTATAATGTGAGAAAAAATTGAATTGCTTAAAATTGAAAATTTGTTCTACCATAACTAAACAAAATAATAAAAATAATAAATATATTGACAAAAAGTTATATATTTCATGGTATTATCTTTGAATAAATGGATGATATAATAGTTAGCAAAAAGTTCCCATTCGTTTATAAATTCTCCAGATATGTAGAAATACGCAAAAAGTATAATTAACTAAAAGTTGTCTAAACTTTAGACTGAATTCTTGACTAAATTGTAGGGACTATATTTCTCAGATTGCGGCACCTACTGCATAATCCCCTTGATTGATTTTCGGCCCAATATATTGAGAGTTGCAAATCCGAATCCATCGAAAAAAAAGTAAATTTATTGAATGAAAATACGTTTTTGTGTCAGATTTTGTGTCAGATTCTGCTTTAATTAATTATCATATTTGAAGTTACTCCTTCGTAGCATTGATATTGAGTAGTAGAATGGGAAGATGCAATTATTATATCAAAAGTTATTTATGATAGTCCGTTTATTTATTATTTTTGGAGCACTGTACATCTAAGAAAACATGAACCCATGTGTAAGAGTATCAATAGTATCTTAAAAGAAGCATAGATTTTTCGTTAACATGAGTTTTTGTGGAAATAAAAGTCTTTATTCATGTGGAAAGTAAATTGCAACCAAAATGCATTCCTTATTTCAATAACTTAAGATACTTTTACAAATTTACGTTACTCAACTAGCCATAATGTCTGACATTAGAGCAATTAAAGATGAGATTGCATTTATATGTTTTCTTTTCCAATTTTTATAATTATTTATCATACTTATCATTGTATTTTTTTTTGTCTGACGCTATTATTATTTTTAAGGCACAGTTAAGCCTGCTCGTATCTAGAGTACCTAAACTGAAAGAGTGATGACAACAGGCTAAAGCGCGTTTGTGACAGTCATGTTTTGTCCTAGAAAACAATGTAAATCTCTACAAGGTTTTTAAGCGAAACAAATCTCGACAAACAGTTGAACAGAAGGATCTTAAGTTTTGAAAGTTTTTGAAAGCAATAAGCAAAAAAATAAATAAATAAATAAAGCATTTTGCTATGATTTCCCTTTTTCCTCTACCCAAAAATCTTCTTCAAAATATTTTTAGAGTGGTTGCGCTTTTCCTTCTCTCTAAAAAATTATTTTATAGTGGTTGTCCTTTTTGCTCCCTCCAAAAATATCCTAAAAGATTTATTATCTTGAATGCAATATTTATATATTTTCATATGAATGTTATTTATATCATATATGAATATATCTATGAAGATATATTCATATATTTCCATGTAGAAGTTATTAAAAGCACTCTAGAGCAGATAGAGTTAATTAAATGCCGGCATCGAAATGGTAAAATATAATTATCACCAGTTTACCTAATCATTTTACAGTTTGATAACTTTGCAATAGTTACCTTTATCCACACGTTTTAATTACTTAATCTCTCCCCACTAACTATAATACAATTTATTAATGCATTAGCATATTGCATACACTCTAGTTAACTTTAATGGATATTTGACTTTTAACCGTGAATTAAGTTAAGGCTTTATGTCCTTAATTAAAGAGATGTAACCCAGTGTAAGTAATTATCGTGTATGTGTTATCGTTCACCGGCTTTTAATATATCTGTATTTGAGCTTGATATAATTTTAGGTTTTGAGAATAATATAGTGATGAAAGAGTTAAAGCAGGTGGATAATTCGAGCTTGTTTAATTTTCAATTCTAGATAATGTGAATTATTTTCCTATAATTCAACATAAAACAAAGATATTAAAATGGTATTCTATTTTATAGTGAATAATATGAATAAATTGCCATTTTTTAGGCCTGCTTCCTCTCGTTGAGCGAAAAAAATTGCTCCCGAAATTGTAATGAATTTCAGCAAAATTAGTAGAGTTTATCGTTAATTTTTATGGTATTAAATAAAGCTTTCAAACTTCATTTCGGATGTGTACGTTCTTTTCAGTGGGGGTTATATCATCAGGCTGCCAAATAAAAGGTTCTAGATTCACACCCTGTCGGCAGAAAAGGACTTCTCTCACACTCCATCCACATTGATGACCACCAATAGCCGACTAATCATATAACGTAGTTCGAATGAATTTGACGACAAATTTCTTGTATCTCAAACAATATCAAGGCCCTAATGAAGGTATTTTTTACAAGCATAACGTTAATTTGCGGTCAGGGGAAATGTATTTTACGAGAAAAAAATTGCTGACTGACAGGTATTTTTACGTCCGCCTAAAGGTTTTCGAGCTTAGACTTTGTTCGACGGTCATTGAATTGTGCACTTTCTGCTGATCACTACCCGTAAATAATCACTGTGCTGAACACTGTGTCTAGTGGGTATATTTTTCAGAGTATGTTATGGTAAAATTTATTAGAGGGATGGTGTTCTTATGGAAAACAAAAACAAACTCCTCCTACTGCTATCACTATTGATTAGACGTTTAAGGCCTGTTTGAAAGCTTTTATGTTATCAGAAAGATTTGAAAAGAATTTTTGACAGAAAAATTCATTCCATTGCTGGTTGAAAGGTGAAAGTTCTCCGGTAGTGCAGTTTATATTTCAGTACAAAATGACGATTGCTTCATGTGAATGGTTTTATGCATTCTTACCGTTGTGAGTTTTTGTGCTTGAGTTTTATGCATTGTTTCTGAGCTTTTATCATGACTTTAAAGATAAATACCTTATAAAATAAAATAATTTGAATCAAATCCAAGCCATGGCTCACACCGACCATAGTGCTGACGTAAAATATCCTCATTGGTAGACAAATCATGGGTTAGGGTCACTGTGCGGACAGGCTAACCATGAGTGGTCTTCGTGGTTTTCCTCTCCATGAAACGCAAATGCAAGTTAGCTCCGTCAAAAAGTACTCCTTGAAGGCAAATTTCTTCCAATACTTGATGCAGAAGTTCCCTTGTCTTCTGTATTGGGTTCAAAATTACAATGCTATGGAGTTGAACATTGGTAACCGTAAACCCTAAATCGGGTTAGCTGTTTATCAACGGTTGTAAAATATTGGTTACACAGATTAATTAAATTATCAGGTAGCAAATATCATTCAACATTTAAAAAATCATTATTGATAAGATTGAAGTTATCTCGAGAAGCAATGGAACAACTAGGGAAAAAAGTTAAACATGCTCAAAGGTTTATAAAAAATTATGAATTTTTCTAGTTCCTAAGTTTTTTACTTATTTATCTATTCATTTATTTTTGTGGATTTAATATTTTGAATATAAAAAACAGGCTTAAATTTTATTTAAATGAAATATCAAACACTTTTTCATCGTAACTCTGTTCAGCAGTTAAATCATTCATGATTGTCGTATTTGCCAATGGAAATACGCTGTTAAAACTTTCATAATAAAATTACGGTGAAGAGCAACCAAATGTTGCTCTTCACCGTAATCTTATAAGTCCGTAATATTCTTTTTATAAGTCCGTGCTATATACTTGACACCCACTTCCTTAATTTTTAATTGTCGACGGGAAAATATTTTCTGTCCTATGATGTGTGGAGCCATCTGTTGATAACTCCAGCTAATATGAAAAAAATAATGAAAAGCTTTTTTTACATAAATTTTCATAAATGTGGGTAACAGTAAAAGTTTGCGCGGGGTCAAGAAGTCTAGCATTATGATTTTGTTCATTTGATCATTTCGCATTGAGTTTATTTGTAATTATAAATACTGAATCTATGAATTCTGCTATTTGTAAAATGAAAAGTTAAAGTTTACGGTTAATTCTTTACAGGGGGTAAAATTTCGAATGTCTTACTCACCTTCCATCGAAGAAATATCTATAAGAATCGAATAAAATTTAGGTAATAAGCAAAAAGAGTTTCTTTTCATGAGTCAATCTCAATACTTAAAATATCTTAATATAATGCAACGAGAAAAAATGGCTTTTCAAAAAGTTAAGCCATATCAGAGGTATTTCAATCTTTAAAACTTATACCTTATCAAAACAAATATAGACGTAGTTATTTTGTGCACTAATGCAAATATGCATACAAATAAAGAATATTTTTATATATATGTCTTTGGCTTAGCGTAATATGCGCAGTAATATGATTCTCTGAAATAACTTCGATATTAAAACAAACACAGAAGCTTTTTTTTTTCTTCCGAAGACTGCATTAAAGTTCGGGAAAGTATGCCGCGTGTTTTCCAAAAATAAGGCGATTTTATATGTCTTCCCTTATTTTTATGGGTTTAATATTTTTATAGCAACAGAAAATCCCGGAAGAAAATGGCATTTTTTTTTCAAAAGTATATTTATACTATCACAATAACTCCCAGTCTTGTTTTAGAAGTAGAAAATGGAAATTCCGTTAAGGTAACTAAAATATACTTTATCGCATTTTTGTTATTTTTCAGTTTCGAACATTTCTGAGAAAAAAAAAAGTTTACAGAAATTCATTCGTTCAATTCGAAACAAAAAGTTGTTCTCCGGTATTTTTTTCATGGTTCATGGAACAAACTATAATAGTTTTAGTCATATTGTTTCTTTTTAAAAAAGAGGAAAAAGTAATCTGTAAAAACTGCGGGGTAATACCAATCCGAATTTGATGTCGAAAAACTCTAAAAATTTCTAAATGATTAGTTTATTTCAAGTTAATACCGAATCGAACATTTTTACACACTTCAAAGGGTGTAGATAAATCTTAATATTAATAATTGATTAAGCCCGCACCAATTTGCACCTTGTTGTATCATACATTTGAGCAATAATTATTTAATATTTATACTACATATTTAAAATCTTGTCAGAAATGATGATAGGGTACATTTAAATCGGATGAAAAATCCTTTTAGACTATTGTTAGACGTTTAAAAGTGAATAATCGTACAATTATAAGATATAGACAATAGGGCGGCCAATAAGGCGGTATGTTTGTAATAAACGTTCTGATGAAATGCGTACGTTATTTTAGTCGCATTGAATTGACAAACAATCGCAGTTATTTTGCACTTAAGAGATTGCTAACATCAAAACTAATAACGAGAAAAACAAAGCTTCAGGTTTATAAAACTACAATCAGACCAACCGTTATCTATGGATCAGAGACGTGAACTCCAACCCAGAAACAAAAAAAAATGCTGATTACCTGGGAAAGAAAAATTCTTAGAACTATTTTTGGACCTGTCAAAAAGGGTGATTTGTGGAGAAGGTGATACAATTTTGAAATTGCAAGACTATTTAAAGAAAAAGATATAATCAATTATGTGAAAGCAAGGAGAATTCAATGGCTAGGACACCTTGAGAGAATGGAGGAAAACAGAGGCACTAAGAAGATATTCAAGGGGCAGTGCCAGGACCAAAGGAAAAAGAGGAAGGCCGGTCAAAAGATGATTTGACGAGGTGGAAAAAGGCCTTAAGACTTTAAAAGTCCGAAACTGGAAACAAATAGCTAGAGACAGGGGACTTTGGAGGAAAATTGCTAGTGAGGTCATGGTCCAACATGGACTGTAATGCCAGAGAGTTAGTTTTTTTTTGGATTGATAAACTCGTCATTGCATTTTAATACCAAGTAAGTCTAAATTCTCTTTACTGAGTGATTAAGATTATTGATTGTTGTCGAATATTTGCAAAGTAATTTAAACATTCTTGTCGAATCGATTTGATAAACTGCTCATGCAAGCTTTTATAAAATGTATGTATGTTTCTAATTCTGTAAAAAAAAGTTATTAATGTTCACATAAGTTTTACATAAATACGTATTTTTACAAAATAATTTTATAATATTTAATTTTCGTTCATTTCGGTTTTGTTTGAATTCATATTAATATTCAATTATTCTATTTGTGCCCTGTGCATTTTGATCAACAAACAAATTTTCTTTTAAAGAAATGTTGTATACATGCATCCTGGATCAGCGATTCTTGGTTGAGATTTTATGACGGTCGTGTAACAGCCAACCCGCGTTTGCGTTTACGACTAGCTCTTTATGTTACCTCCGTAAACTTGTAATTTTGAACCCAATCCAGAAGATGAGGGAATTCTTGGATCAAGTATTGGGAAAAATTCCCCTTCGTGAAGGACTTTTTGATAGAACTAACCCGCATTTGCGTTACATGGAGAGGAAAACAACGAAATACCCCACGATTAGCCTGATGTCAAGGGGACTCTAACCCTTGATCCGTCTGCCGCAGAGGATAGCGCCAGCACTGTGGTTAGTGCGATCCGGGTGCGGAATTCGTACAGACCAGCAATCTCTGGAATTCGAAACCCGGTTCACCTCATTGGAAAGCGGATGCTTCATCCCCTGAGACACCACAGTTTAGATTGTTTAGATTATAATGTAAAAATAACTTTACTAATGTGTATCATATCTTACTGAAATTATAAATTTTAGTATTACTGAGGATGGTGGTGGCTACTTCATACCAAGTAGTTTAAAAACATTCTATGTGTTTCCCTACAGTGAGAAATATTCTTGGTTTTTGGTGTAGTGGATGATTTAGTGAAGCACCACTTTGGTGTAAAGTAGTTGCCATCATTTTTTATATTAAGGTTCAGGAATTTTTTTTACTGTATATGTAGCTTAAAAGCTTGTAAGAAGCTTGTAAACTTAATACTTGTAATAATACTTTAATGCATTTTTGCATTTACAATTTCTTTTTAAAAAGTGAAACATCGAAAATCATGAGTTTAATTATTGTTACAATTTCATAAACTAATTTAAAATTATCATGTATTAAAAGCCAAATTGTAAATGTATAACCTATGATTTTAATTAACAGAAATTAAACATTTTATTTTCATTATAAAGTATTTTGTTCCATTTTACATTGCAAATTGTTTCTGATCAATTGTATTATATTGATTATTCCGAAATATAACTAGTTGTTAAAACTGCTTAAGATGCAACTTTAACTTGCCACTATACAATACAATTTCAATGTGCCTTAAAATACATATAATATTAAATAATTTATTTGAAGAATATTTCTGCCAGAAAGTCTATTTTTCTAAAAGTTCTAATGTTCAAAAAAGAAAAAAATTATAAATTGGAATCTCACCGACATAAACATGTATTTTGTTGAAGTTATTTTGTGTTGAACGAAACCAACAAAATATTCAGTAATCTACTAGATTTAAAATAAAGTGCATTATTAGCTGAAAAATTTAAATCTCTTTAGTGACAAAAAAGATCAGTGATTAAAACATAAGTCTCTAAAGTTAACCAGATAGATTAACAGAAAAAATTTACACTAAGAGAAAAATAATTAATTAAAAATTATAAACAGACTAATTAATTAATTAATTAATTAAAATCTAAAATCAAAATATGTTTTAAATCATTTTAAATTGCTAATAGAACACACACATTTTAAATGCACTTATTAAACTAGTTTACAGATATTAACACAAAATTTAAATTTCGTACTATCAAAATCAAAATTTTAAGAAAAACGGTCTGCAATTAAAAGAAAAATAGCTAAGCTGACGGTAGAAAAAGTCTTTTAGCTAAAAAAAGAATAATAAGGAGAATAAAATAATTTATTAATATCTAAAACTAAAATGGTTGTTAAATTAATTAAACAGCTTATTGAAAACAAGCCATGTTAATAAATTTTTAATCTAATTTAAACATATATTAACGGAAATAATCAAATGAGTATTATCCAAAATTTAAGCAAAACGATCTTCAACTAAAATACAAATATTTAAAGCTAAATAAATAGATAATACAAAAAGCAGTAAAACTGAAAATATATTTTAAAAATAGCTTTATAAATATCAATATGAAGTTCTTAAAAATTTTTGTATAAAATTGATGATAAATTTGAATTTTGAAAAATTGTTGCATAAAATTAATGATAAATTTTAAGTTTTTGAACAATTGTTATCTAAAATTAATGATCAACTTGAAATTTTTGAAAAATAGTTGTATAAAATTAATGATCAATTTGAAGTTTCGAATAATTGTTGTATAAAACTAATGATGAATTAAAATTTTTTGAAAAATTGGTGTATAAAAATATTAAATAGGATTTAAATTATTTTAAAATGGTTGTCGAATATAATCATTAATTTTAAACTTATTTAATAATTTAATTTATGTATATTAAAAGTATAAACCAAATAGTGTGCTATCAAAATTAAAGAAAAATACGACCTGAAATTGAAACTCTGATCACTAAAACTAAAGCACTAAAATACAAAAAAAAATTAGATTCGATTTTTAAATCAGTTTTATTATAATGATTGATGTTAAAGACTAATTTGACGTTTTTAATATATAGATATATAAAAACAATAAACGATTCTCACTGTGCGCACAAAACATTGAAACTAAATCTTGACATAATATATAAATCATTGAAACTAATTCTTGACGCAAAGCACAGATCATTAAGACTAAATATTGACGTAAAACATATCTCATTAAAACTAAATCTAGATGTGAAATACAAATCATTAGAATTACATCTTGACATAAAACACAAATCGTAAAACAAATCACAATAAAATAAATCTTGACGTAAAAGGCAAATCATCATAACTAACCTTATCAATTCACTAATAACAATGAAATTGACCTTAATATGACAAATCTGTAAAAAACTTTACAAAAGAATTAAGCTGCTGTTATAAGGAATTCCATGACCACCACAAAATACTTTTATTAATTCAGACTTAAACAAGTTATACCATCCATCCAAATTACGAAATAAAATACAATAAGATTTATTTTGAGCAGATTCGAAAAATTGTAATTTATTTTTTTTACAAACCCATGTCTACATCTTTTTAAAAACCCAAACGTTTGTTATAAAATGGCGCGACCCAGCTATAGAAGACCAACCCAAATTTATTTCAAACCCAAGCCCAACAGGAATATTTCTCATAAACTTTTTCAGTAGTTATCACCAAAATGCTTTAATTCACTCCCTGCTGAATTTCAAAACGTAAATGGCTTCAACAGTTTAAAAAAGAAACTTATTTTATTTTATCTAAACTTATAAAAACTTATTTAATTCTATACACCCTTTGTCTATTTAATGCATACCTTGTTGTATAGCTACATTTTTGAAATTGTATTACTTATTTTAAACCAGGCACTCCTCATTGAGATATCTAAGGATCCGAAAGTGACTCGTATATATATATATATANATATATAAAGTACTATATATATATATATATAGTAATAAAAAGATGATTTCATTTAACAGAACTAGCAGCAATAAATTTGTTTTTCTTTATGTCACATATAATGGAACAATGGATAAACTTCACCGAATTCTTGCTAGGAACTTAGAAAACTTTAAAAAGGGTCTAACAATACTATCATTTTCAAAACAAATTTTTATGTATAAAGGTAATGTCATCAGTACCTTTTATAAAGTGACCACCAGTCAAGAGAGCTTGTGGACTGATAAAGCACCACTTAGTGTCGGCCACAGTATCAGTGACAGCATTCATAGGGGCGGATGTACTATCAGTGGGGCTATTTTATCGGTGTCAACTTGCGTGGAAGCTATTAAGAAGTTGCCCTCGCCCTGTCTCACTGATGAATTGGCACGTGATCTTTATGACCCATCATTAACCCCTTTACCCCTTTTACCCTCTCTACCACCTGAAGGGTTGGGAATGACACTTTCTGTAATTAATTATGGAACACTGTATCAGAGTCCTCTATGAGACGATTGGGGAAGAGATGTAAGTATCGTTTATTGCAATTGAATGGATTTTTCAACCAGAGGTTCATTAAGTAAACGTGTGATAGCTTAGGAATTGAAGTTAACACCGATTATTTTCACTCATTAGGAATGAAATGTTATTTTATTTTTTATAGTTTAGTGGAGCGTTATTTTAAACAGTTATTAGTTTTTTGAATAGGAAAATTTTAAGACTATTAGCGTTATGAAGCAGTTTGTCAATGCATCTGCTCTCTGTCTCTAGAGTGTTTGCTTCCTAATGAGGGGAACCAGGTTCGAATCACAGAGATGGCTGGTCTGTACGAATTCCGCACCTGGCTCGCATCAACCACAGTACTGACGTAAGAATGTCCTCAGTGGTAGACGGATAGTTGGTTAAAATCACCCTGCCGCCAGACTAACCGTGGGAGGTTTTCATGGTTTGCCACTCTATGTATTGTAAATTCGGGTTAGTTCCATGAAAAAGTCTGCCACAAAGGCGAAATTTCACCCAATATTTGATCCAAAAGCTTACTTGTCCTCTGGATTGGCTTCAAAATTTCAAGGCTGCATGGTTGAATATTAGTAGACGTAAACTTAAAATTGGGTCGGCTGTTCAACGATGGTTGTAAAGTAAAATAAATTAGGGACTATTGATTTGAACTAATCGGTTGAATAATCAATATTTGAGGATTTTTATTTATTGTAATTGCAAATTCTGAGGCAGTGACTTAAAACTTTACTATTTCCTTTACCAATAATATAAATAAAAAATTATAATCAACTAATTGAAAAAGTTGCGAAATCTGTCAATTGATTTAGGGCTTTGTTGTTAATACAGATAGGGATGTTTAATAATCAGCACGAACTAATAAAATATTCCAAGAAAAGAGGGAAAAATAAGCATCAATCTGTATCAAAACAGTATTGACCAAGCAATAGTGTCTGTCAAACATAAGATTCAAGTCAGTAATTTTTGTTTTCCATTTTCTTTTTGATTCAGACATTTGATTTTAGTTTTTTTAATGTCAAAAAAAATAAAAATTCATTTCTCAAAAAATATATAAAGTATATTACTTTAAGTAAAAGCGTGCATAACTGAAACATTAAAATATATATTATTTAAAAGTAAATGTAAACATAGTATTCAAAACATTTTTAAATATTTCGCAAACAAGGGGAGAACATGTAATCTGGAGGTATAAATATTTTAATACAGTTTTGAGTAAAGTGAAATTAGAAGTTAACTGTATACTGTGCAACTGTTGAGAAAAAGAACTTCGAAATTTGGATAAAAACGACGCACGCATAGATGACAAGTCTGTAAATCGAAATCAATAGTATAATAGAAAAAATATAAGTGAAAAAAAAGTATTTAAATAAAACACCTAATTAATTAAAATGAAAAACTAAAGCTAGTTTTAAATTGGCTTAAAATGCTTATAGGACGCAAAC
This sequence comes from Parasteatoda tepidariorum, assembly GCF_043381705.1. Taxonomy (NCBI): domain Eukaryota; kingdom Metazoa; phylum Arthropoda; class Arachnida; order Araneae; family Theridiidae; genus Parasteatoda; species Parasteatoda tepidariorum. Next base: position 21,874,677 of record NC_092205.1, on the reverse strand, counting down.
ATTTGAAATATATTTATTAATCTTATTCAGATGTTATTAACGGAAAAATACAAATATATACTGTCTCAATTTTAAGAGAAATAATCTGCAATTAAAGCACAAATATCTAAAGCTAAACAAACAGTTGAATAAAAACAACAAAAATAGATAACTCAAATTATTCTTTGTTTTGGAATATGGAAAAAAAAATAAAGAATCATTAATTCGAAAAAGGGGTTAACGTAAGTTAGAAATCACTTTATATCCGTCTCTTCTACTTTGTTCTATTGGCTTTTAAAAATGGATCAGAACTTCCAAAATATTTCTTAACTATAATATAAGCTCTGTATTACAAAACTACCATAAAAAGGCAGCTTCCGTCTTTCAAAAAAGGAATCCCAATTCTGGTTCAAAAGAGTAATACTTTGCCGTTAAAGTTTCCGGCATAACCAGTCTAGCATGAAATTCAACTGGAAGCACCCCACTCGACCTTCCCGGGGCTATCTCCATTGCAGGGGCGCAGTGATCAATGAATAAAAGGGGCTTCAGATAAGAGTATTATCGGCAAAGGAAAGGGGTAGAGCACCCTTGTTTTCCTTCCAAACGATAAACAGCACCAGAAAACCGCTGGATCTGCTGACTTGGCAAACAAAAGTTCTTAAGCCCTTTACCTCCCCCGACTTTGGAGTTGAAATTTAGGTTAAGTAAAACTCCGAAAGGATCGACTTTTAAGTAGAAATGTCATGAAGAATTCTTCTTTTCTTGTTAAGGAAAAGAAAAGTTTTCATTTGGCTCCAGAACAATAAAGTGAGACGGTATCTTGTGTTTGTCTTGTAAAAATAACGTTTCCTTTCAAATGAGTTTTGAACTTTATTGCGTGTTTTCTTTAAGAATAGAATTTTTGACAAGAAAAAAAAAAGCTTCATTATTTTGGTTTCCAAAATAATAATCTCTTAAAAAACGCATACACTTTTTTATCCAATTTTTTTAGGGTTAGAGCAAATATTTTCGTGTTAAAAAAGAACAGTTGGTTTTAGTTGTAGTTCAAATAGTTATAATTCGAATAAATGAATATTTTTGATCTTTGAAATATTCCCGTTTTTGTTATTCAAAACAATAAAATTTAACTATATTTTATTATCTTATCAATACTACTGCTGCTTAATTCTATTTATATATAGGAATTAATAAAACTATGTACTGTAAAGAATTCGGGATCAAATTACGGTATAAAATAAGTCACTTTGGGTACATCCATTGCGTAAAATCAAATTTACAGTGATACTCATTTTTGTAATTGGATATCATACCGTAATTTTTACAGTAATGCTTATTTAACAACAGTGATTCGGTGATTTTACGTTAATTATTTCTGTAAAAATTATGGTAAGTTAGATATTTTGTTTCATAACATATTCCGGTAAAAAATGGATTCTACTGTAAAAAGCACAGACACCCTGAGGACAAGTACTTTTTACCGTTATATGAACAAGAATTTTTTACTCTGTGGATAAGTAAAAAAAAATGTATAGATTGCGAATATACCATTTTATTTTCATTTTCTAGAACTGTGATTCTTAACATGTGTCGTTGAAGCTTTTATGTCGTTCGCGAACATATTTTTCAGCATAGTAATAATAATAAACTTTCAAATTTGCATTAATAAAATGAGTTTGGCACTTTCATCACTATAAGTTCAAATAGTATAATGTGCTTTGTAAAGGCCTAATTTATTTAATGCAAACATTCTTTATTAAGTATCTTTCAAAAGAATAAATAAAATTCGCTTAATGTCTTTTGGTAATATACATTTCAAAAACAACGAGAAGAATATATATTTTCGAATGATATATGAGCGGGAAGGAATTCGAAAGCATTACAATACATTCCATATTTCGAATTACTTATTTATATATTTTTAGCACTTTCATAGGTATACAAATATGTCAATGCAACTAAAATATTCATCTGTAGTAGATTCATGTCTAGACAAGTTTTCATCCAATTTAATCTAAGTGCCCCGCCATTGATTTAATAAAAGATCTTTAGACATGAAAAGTTTGAGAATCACTATGCAAGACTGTGAACAAGCTGCTATATTTTCTAGATCATAAACATGCTGCGTTAAATTATTGCGAACTCGTAGCAAGTACCAAGGATCTACGGTAGACAATTCACGACGAATAACACCACTTGAGATTTGTCATATAATTACTTAAATTTAATTAATTTATCACTTTCAACTCGTTGTAAGAAATATCTACATGCAAAATTTGTTAAATGTGACACAAAATTCAGATTTTCTGAATAATTCTATAAATTTAATGAATTTTTCACGTTTATCTCGTCGTAAGAAGATGTAATACGGGAGATACCAATTCATAATTTCCATAAAATTGCATAAAAGCAATTAATTTATCACAAACAGTCAGTCGCAGGGAAAGAATTACGATTGACACAAGTCACACCATTTAATAATTGTAATTAAAATTACCATTAAATTAAAATACACTATGATTGAAAAGTCCTCAATAAATTATCTGTTTAACAAACATCTTAACTTAGCACTTTTCTAAAATTATTAGTTAATAAATTATAAATTAATGTTGAGTTTCTAAAAATTAACTTATATAAATGAAATTTTGCTTTTTAGGTAAACTGAAAAAAAATCTAAATAAAATTACAGTAAAAAATACTACTACTCTTGTTGTCGGTACTTTATACTGTAAAATCCATATTTACCAAAACATGCTACCGAACAGAAAATATGAAATTACAGTAATAATTACCATAAAAGAACTGAATTACTCAAGGTAAAAAACCATTACTGTGAAAATTACTGTATGATATTTTATGGAAAATATGGGTTTTACGGATGATGAGCCCAAAATGCCGGTACTTTGACCGTAATTTGATCTGGAATTTTTTACAGTGTAGGAATACAATAATACATTTGAATTCCACAAATTTGCATTGAAAGTAAAACGACAAATAACGTCTGATTATGTTGTCTCAACAACCAAGGACAAAGATAAATAAATGCATTCATTATCCGATTGATGCTGTTCCAATTTGTGACGATACATTTTGAATTATTTTGTGAATAACCCTTTCACTAATGAATGGATTTATTGTAATGAAAATTTACACCTCATGCCACAATTTCTGCCGTCACCTTTAACATGTTAGCTCTCTCATTTATAACGATAATAATCTACTTCGAAATGGAACGAATAGATTTTCCAGCTCATTACATCACACAGTATTCCATTACAAAGCTCCAATCACCTGATTTGCGCCAAGCCTTTCCTTCATCTAATTATTTGGGAGGTAATTAGGTTCACATTTGGATAAATAAGCATTTGTTAGAAACACTTAATCCTATTTTTAATTGGTAGATCAGGGTAATGAAAGCCATCTGCAATTTATTTGATTATGATTATTTTTTTTCTTGCTAAAAAATTAAAAACTCTGATACAGTTTTGTGTAGTGAGTACAAAAAAAATGTTTCTAAAAATATAAATTCTAGTTTTAATACTTCATACGTAAGTAACCAATAAGCTATAACTTTTATCTTGTTTATTGCAGATTCTAATTTTTATATATTGGAAAGAAAAGCCTGGAAGTTGCCAAGACTTGGCGATTATTATGCCACATATAACGATGCGGAAATCACCTTTTTTTATTTCTCACTTTGGCGATTATTATACCACATATCACGATACGAAAATCACCTTTTTTATATTTCTCACTTTGACTAAAAAAGCGGTTATTATTAATTTTAACCAGTTAGTGTTAATAATAACCGGATTTATCTTTTTTACCGTAACACGTATACAAAGAGGCACACCCATGTCCCAATACTATATAAACTGTTTAATTACATTGAAGAAACTTCATTGGTTATTTGTAATAATAAATGGTTAAAGTGAATAATATGCGATATTTCTCATTTTGACCAAAGGAAACGGTTATTATTAGTATTGACCGGTTAGTACTTATAAAACCCGGATTTATTATTTTAATCGCAACATATATATTGTCAAAAAAAATGTAAAATATATTAAAATCTGTAGTTGTTGCTGGAAAAAAAACTAAGATAATTCTACAATACAAAACTTTCATTGACATTCACATATTTTTTTAAAATTTAATTTACGGTACTTTAAATTAAATTCCTTATAAATTTTTTGGACCGGTTCTAAATCCATTGCTAAGCTATTATATTTTAAATATTAAGCATTCTAAATTTGTGCTCTTTACTGGTTTCTCTACAAAATTTCCTCCTATAATATTACAGGAAATATTCGACTTTTATCCATGTCTGTGAACAATATCTTATCAGGTCTTCATATTTTATGAATTCACCACTCTTTTATTGGATTTCATTCCCTTTTTTATAAGCCTCTTCAAATATCGAGTCTGAAAACTGCTATTTTGACTAAAAAGGCACTTGTATGTCGCCAACTTTACTCAGAAAAGTCTATATAAAAAGAGAAAAGCACTCAAAAGCTCGCCAAAGAAAAAGAGAAAGAGGAAACTACTTCTTATACTACCCCATCTGCACCTACTTTTCATCAGTATTTTCCAAGATATAAAACTTGGATTCTTAAGGGTCGGAGATACTACCTTTTCCTGCTACTTAGCTGGAGATTTTCAGACACACCGTCTACTATCTTATAAAACTGAGTAGGTTTTGAAGTAGTAGGAAGATATAAAAAAAGGTTGTGTGATGGTATGGGGAAGGTGATAAAAAAAAGAAAAACTTTTGGCGATGATTTCATAAGCTCTTCCAATGAATGCAGATAAAACTCTGAGGCTATAAAAGAACCACCACTGAATATGTATGAAATGGGCGGTAAAAATAAAGAAAAGACTTACAAACAGCAGCTCTTGGCGAAAAAAATGAGGAGAGTTCTTGGTTCGGGCTTGGATGTGTCTTTATGATAGATGTAACTATGCTAGATCAGGTGATAAAATGGTAAAGTGCTAGCACTAAAAAGTTGGTGACTGTGTTTGAAAAAAGAGTATGAATTTCATGATAGGACAGAGAAGAAAATAGCTTCATTATTACCAAAAAGATAAAGTTAAGAAGAAATTGTGAGAATAAAAACGAAGAAAATGCTTGTTTGTCAAAAAGCTGGAAATAAAAAATGAGTTCAAGTCATAAAACGGTTCGTAAAATTTCCTTTTTTTTTGTCTGTAGTGTCGGATAGACACTTTACTAAAAATTGTAAGCTTAAGCAAAATTTTTAGTTTTTTCTATATATTTACTAAGGTAATTTGAAATGTTCATCATGTTTCAAAATTCAATTAGAAATTTTGAAACTGATCTTGCGAAAACTATTCTTACGAAACTAATTTTGTAGCAGATTTCAAATTTATTAACAAGATAAAATATTATAGAATGTTGAACTTTAAAATATTAGGCAAACAAAGTTTAACAGTAGATAAAATAAAACTGTAAGTTTTAATTAGAAATATTTATTTTTTTAGTTTTGCAAATAAATATTGACTAAGTTGATAATCATATTAGCATTTTAAGAAAGCGTTTGTTAAGTATTTAACTTCTATTTTATAGCAAAATTATGATGAAGCAATATAGCAAAATTATAGGAAAATTATGAATATTTTATAGCAAAATTATATGAAGACACAAAAATCCGCATTAGGTAAATCCTGTTATCTGCGTTATGTAAATTCTTATACCAAATAAACAGAATTTTTCTATTATAAGCAAAATAAGAGTATCCAACTACATTATTAAAAATTTCACGAACAAATAAGTTAAATAACAGTTTATTTAATTGCTGTTTTACAGTATTCAAAGTCAAAGAACAATTAATTAGATGATAATCAAACTGTTAACTGCTTTCACCCAATCCGGTGAAAAAAAACTTAATTTTATTGCATTAATTAAGATCATCTAATGAAGTCACTTAGTTCTTTGCAACTGTGCACATATTTTAGCTGAAAGGGCTAATCTATCAGTTTCATGATCGACAGAACTGAAGTTCTAGTCTCAGCGTTGACACCCTAATATTTCCCCCATTCCCTTCAACACCTGATAGTATTCAGTTCTGCACTCTCCAATGCCGATTACACAACGAAAAGACCAGAACCTATGCCCAGTTAATTTTTTTAACAGTTTTTGACACTATGCTAGTTGTAAATGGTTAATAAACCGTATAGTTTTTCCTTCATGGTCCTATAACCATACTAGTTGTAAACGGTTTCATAACAGCAACAGAAAAAAAATTCCTTCACTGAAAATGTGCTGTTAATCGGAAGGAAAAACTGCTGCAGTTCATTTTACCATAAATTTGCAATGAAAATTCTGACAGCGTATAGAGCAAAAAGTTTCGTCATCAAATTACAATAAAATCCTTTATTCTCGGAACATGTTACGGAACAAAACATTTGATCTATCGTAATTTTACTGTAATAATTACCACAAAATCATTGAATCTCCATAATAATAAATATTACTGCAAATATTACGGTGAGGTATTTTAAAGTAAAAATGGTTTGTATGGTAAAAATTGATTTTACGGATGAGGCACTTAAAGTATCGTACTTTATACTGTAATTTGATCTGGAATTTTTTTACAGTTTGTATTCCGATTAAAAAAAAGGAACTTAAATTTTAAGATCAAAATATTTTATGAAACTAGTATTTTATCATAACTACTAAATATTTTATCCTAAAAGAACTAGAAATTTCCGATGACACAGTAGTAAAGGCACTAAGCTACCATTTTGTAGGACCGGGGTTCTATCCTTGGACGGGTCCTAAGGACGGGTCAAAACCCCTTCAACTTTAGACCCGGTGGTTACTATCTTAACTGAGAAGTTAATCCAGCCAGTGCATATTGCCATAATCGAAAGTGTGGAACCCTATAATCCAGAATAGAGATAGAGTTCTTTTTAAGTTAGATAATAATAAAACATAAAAATAACAACTATAATTGAATGTCTGAAATGACTGCACCAAACAAATGTATTTCCTGAAAATTACAGATTTTTATTATTGTTTTTTCTGATATTAAATTCAAAGAGAATTATCTCTTAAAATGCTAAGGCTAGATTTTAGTTTTCATACGTTTTTCAAGTTATTGATATAAACGCATTTATTATAACCCAAATTGTATCGCAATGAGTTTCTAAAGGAATATATCATTCGCTTATCGAATCGAAATTTTACATAAATATAGGTTTTAAGGCTATGTAATTGATAGGTAAACATTTTTATCAAGAAATTTGAGCAAGTTTTAAACTCATGGCTTTTTTAAAAAACTTCAGTTTATCCCCGAGGTTTAAAGCTGGTTTTCGAAAAGCAGTATTGGCTTCAAAATGTTGTTTGAATTTAGCTACAGTTTTCCCTTGTGTATTGTAGTAAATAATATGCTTTCAAACCTTAATCTGTTTATTAATTATTTCCAGAAACAAAATTATCATAATGAATAATATTTTTTTTTTAAATAAGTTGTCTATATCTTAAAGCAAGAAAAATAAATATTTGTTGTAGCAAACGATTACAGTCGCATTTTCGTAACCGGTGTGTAAATTTTCTGCTTTTGTTAAAAAAGTAAAATTAATTAATTTGAATAAACAGAAACTAAGAACAAACGTTTGTATTGCATGAAAGTATTACCTCACAAGTAGATATTTTAATATATAAAAGACTGAAGAAAACCTGCTTACTGTTTCATCCAAGTGGATTATATCTCTATTTCCATTACGCGTTCTTACAATTTACTAATAACAGAGTAATTGCTTGTCTAACTTAATAATTTATTTAAAAAATTTCAGCTAAAATTTATGCTTTTAAAGACCATTTTTTATTTTTGTAATTCTCCTAGTTAAACTCTTATAGGGCAGTACGTATGTACCTTGGGCCTCGTGTACAATGTACCAGAGAAATTATTTGCGCTCTGTATTGTTCTGTAGTGACTTTCTTATATTTTAGTTGCTGAGTAATATTTTTTCAATCAATTTGATTGTAAAATAAAACCACATAATTTTCAGATTTGAAAGCACATTTAAAATAATTGAATAGCAAAGCAGAAAGAGATTTTGGTAAAATTACCGTACTGTATAGTAATGACATTTCTATAAAAAACTTCATAGTTTTGGTAAATAATACCGAAATATATGGTATTTAAACCATTCAATTCGTAATTTTTTCATTTACATGGTAACGGTTTATCAGAAACGTTGGTTTCAAAAATTAAGATTCTTATGACTACTAATACAGTTCAAAATACAATACTTAAATGTAAAGTTAAACGAATAAATGCTTATTTGGTCATGCTCTAAGGTGTCCTGTTAAAATGATCAAATTTCGCCTTCTTTATCAAATTTTATCACATATTACAAAATTATATTCCATTGTTGATTTTACTAAAATAATTACCAAAGTGCTCCGGTAAAAAAATTAGCTTTTTGGTGTTCCTATAGAGCCAGAAATAAGATAAAGTTTCATTCTGATGTTTCTGATGTTTTATTCTGATGTTAAGTTCATTCTGATGTTTCTGATGTTTTATTCTGATGTTATGTTCATTCTGATGTTTCTGACACTATTTTTATTCTCTGTGTATTTGGACCCATTTACTTTACTTTAAAAAATAATTTTTTTCTTGAAATGTATGACGTGATTTGCTCAAGAAAATTAAATTAATACTCAAACGAGAAAACGTATAATGTACTTCCCACAAAATTCCTAATCTTATTAGGATAAAAAAATCAAATTGATCATATGTAAAACCCTTTCCATTGTTTTAAATTACTGCTTATGTTTTTTTTTCTTTAATTTTACTTAGCTTATTGGAATAACTCATAAAATAAAGCATGCATTTTTATTAGGAATATTAGATTATTTTAAAGCAGTAAAAAAAGCATTTTCTTGTTAGTAAATACATAAATAACTAAACTTCTAACATATATTATAATTAATTGATAATAAGAAAGCAATGCTTAATTCAAAAACCAATGATTTAAAATTAATAAATTACTTAAAACCAAAAATTCATGCTTTTTTCAATCCATTTATTAAATTAAAAACTTGGAGTTATTTTATAAAGTATGAATGATTGCACAGAAAATTAAGATATGACACGCTAAAGGATTTTAATAATTTTTTTGATAAATATTCTTTATAATATTTTTCATCCGCTGTAGGATGAAGTAATAGAATTATGAGGTTCCTAAACTCACATTTTCTCCACCAATAATTCCAGAGACGCTTGGATCGATCGAAAATGTCTGAAATTACTCGGCAGTAAAATTAAGAACTCCAATATATTTCCTAATAGTTTCGGTATTTTTAATCTATTTCTTAATTAGATTAAAGTGGCAATCTCTCCTTCCTTCTTAAGCAGTTTAAGAATCTTTAGAAAATAATTTCGGCTATAAAGGAATCCATTAAAAGATTTCCAACTAAGACGAAAATGAATCCCCCAGAGGAATTCTTCAAGCTATTTGCTGAGAGCACCATTGTCGATATCAAAGTTAAATCTTACAAAGCATTATATTTAAATGAAACGGAACGTTTAGGTAATGTGCACCGATTTCCAATTCACCTATTTCTTAATGTGTTCAAAACTTTTCGGAAAATTATTTATAGTTTAAATGTTTACAAAAATTTATGATCCGTCAATTAAAGTATTTCATAGCACGAAAAATACAGCACAGTACGTTGAAAGAAGAAGTAGTAGTCAGCCCTGTCGAAATTATTTTAATAATTTTCCTTTTTCTCTAGTTTTCTCACATTCAATTCAATTTACACAATTTTGAAAATAGATCAGGGCAACATATCGATTAATACTTACTAATACTAAATATTATTAATACTTACTAATACTAAATACTACTAATACTTTCTAATACTAAATAAAATTTAATAACACTCATGATCATATCGCATCTATTGCAATAATACTTCATAAATGGCAACTGTATTACGATAAGTATAAAGCAATATGCGCGAGACATTATCCGATTTAAGAATTATCGTCACCGAAATTATTCTCAATATTATTCTATTTAATATTGTCTTTACGATTAATTGCAATAATGACATTGTTGGTTACTATTCAACGTGTTATTTACTATGTACGGTGGAAATACTATTTTAAAATATCATTATATCGATGTTTAAGGAAAATGATATTTTACCATAAATCGATATGTTGCCCTGATCTATTTTCAAAATTGTGTAAATTGAATTGAATGTGAGAAAANTATTTTACCATTAATAATATTTAGTATTAGTAAGTCTAGTCTAGAGTAAAAATTATGCTATTTATTAAAGTTTCAAAAAAATGTTACAATACTTTGCTTTTTTCTGTACTATTTCGTGATTAATTCAATTCACACAATAATAAATACAGAGCTGGGCTACATATATATCGATTTATCGTGAAATATAGCGTTATCGTTTAAAAACCTTCATAGTTTATAAAAGTAATTTAAAGATACATCATGAATATAACGATAATTATTGCAATAATTCTCGAAAAAGCCCATACTGAATACGATGATATCGATAATAATAACGGTAACTGCAATTATTGAATATAACAATATTTCGGTTTTAAGCTATAATGATAGTTATCTTAATAGATAGAACATTGAAAGTGTATTATCATTATAGTTGTGATATTAACATTAGTGTTAATAAACTCAATTGCGGTTACGAAAATATCGTGACTAATATGAAAAGATAGCAACATAGTTGAAATGGAAAAGTATCTTGATTTATCGAAAAATATCAATAATTCTTAACGATATATCTCGACCTTAAAATTACACTAACACTCGTCACTAGTTCATCTGAGCAGTACTTTTTGGTACTATAACACTGTAAAAACTTCCGAATTAATTTACTGTAATAAGTACTGGCACCTTGAGCTCATGATCAGTATAATCCATTTTTATTGTAAGCTTTTATACCGTAATTTTTACAGTAATATTTATAAAACTACAATGATTCAGCAATTTTACAGTATAAGTTATTGTAAAAATTACGGTATATAGATTTTTTGTTTTTTAACATTTTAAGTTAAAAATGAATTTTAAGTTAGGCTAGATTTAATGAAATACTTTACAGGAATTATGATGATGACAGGAATTTTTTTACAGTGTAAAACATTATATTAAGTGATATGATAACATTTTAAGTGCAACAAATAGTAAATACAAATAAACAATATTTGTTCAACTATTCAAACAAGTCGCAAAAAATCCAGATTAATTTAAAATAAATTTCAAAAAAGGAAATTATTTTGATGTAATATTATTGTAATGACATACTATTAGGAATTTTTGGAACAACCATTTTTCACTTAATTTTAGGAAAAAAACATGTTAATTATGAATACATTCAAATATCGTTTCTTTTCAACAAATCATACGAAAGAAAATGTATTAAGAAAGTGTCGGTTGATTTGTAAAAAAAAATGTAAGTAACCTATAAATTCTTTAAAAATATTGCTAAACTTCTTCAAAAAGAATGTTCGAATATATTGGATAGGCTCCTTAGATGTTCACGCTAGCATTTTATTCTAAGACTTCGATTTCAAATTTAATACATTTTCACTTACTTACGCGAGAGCTAAATTTCGAACTTTAACATAACACGTTTGAAAACGATTGAATATTCAAAAGAAGAAAAAAACCCAAAGTCTACCGAACCATCTCAATATCAGATGATTTCGCCTTTGATTTGATTTGCAAGTTTTTCTATAAAAACAACTTTTTTTTTTGCGATTTATTAGAAATACGGAAGCGGATATATATTTTTTCTCCACTCAATACGAATCTGGTTTATCCGTGGTACAGCTTTTTTTTAAAATTTTCCCTAAAGGCTTCTCGCGGATAGGGATGCCAGACAAATGTGTGTGTTAAAAAAGAAAAAAAAGTCCGCCTCGTACTGATAAGTGATGTTTGTGTGATTCTTAAAACTCACGCGGTATCAAATATATGCAAATCGTTTGGAGAAATAAAGGAAACAAAATAGGATCAACTTTAGTCAATTGCTGATATGTCGCTCTTCAATGAAGTTTATCAGTGAAAATATTTTCTATCATTGCAAGCTTTACACATTAAATGCGCTTTTCAAAAGCCTTGTTTCGAGTCTTTCTGTAAAAGAAAGTCTATGTTAAAATGTCTCGAAAAAATGCTGTTTTGAATGATGAAATATTATAAATTATTGGTTAAAAACTAGTGCAACCCCTAATAAGGGTACAAAGGTTAACATAATTTTTATGATATTTTTGGAGAAAAAAATTATTAAATGGCAATACTAATTTCATTTTTCTCGTTGTTTTTTTAATGGATGAATTAATGGAATTAAGCTGGATTCACAACGTTATAAAACCGCAAAACTTTTGTTCCACACCAACAGTTTATTAATTTAATTTTATAAATTATTGGTGTTAAAGTACCTTTAAAAACTTTAAAAAAAAGTCAACTTTAATAAAAAAAAACAATTATGTAATAAAGAAAATAAATAACTATTTAATAACTTTAACAAAAATAGTTTTTTTCTTTGAGTATCAAATATATACCAGTCAAATATGAAATATCCTTTACAAAAATGTAAAGTGTTTTTGAGATTTATTTAAGGTTGTTTTAAGGTGTTAAGGTTGACTTTAGGCTTATTTGAAACTACCTTAACTTAAGAAAACTACCTTAAGAAACCAATCCTGCAAGTCTTCTAATAAAGTTATAAAGTTGTTTTAGTCTCACGTCAGATGTTTTTGAGGTTGATAGAAATCTACCTTTGAGCAACCAGTATAAAGAGGAGGATTTTGAGGTGTATACGTTATTTTTTCTTCTCTTTAAGCAAAAAAGTATACTTGAGGTGTAAATAATTTCACCTGATTTCAACTAAGAGTATCGATGAACTGTATATGAGTTGTAAATGAGGTAAAAAGTGAGGATAATTTATGAGGTTATTTTTGGTGCAAAACATAACCTCATTTTGTTTCTCAAGTATATTTTTTTACGCTTGTCAACCTCAAGAACACCTTATATTTTGTAAGGCAGGGATGGCGAACCAATGGCACGCGTGCCATTTATGACACGCGACACAATATTTTGGGCACGCCACCGATCACAATTGGTATTGCACTATGAATTGTTATTACACAAATGTCATTACGCTATGAAGCATATGGAACAATTAAATTAAAATTCACAAAAAACAAAATAATAAACAATTATTAATAAAAAAATTAACAATTAGTGCTAAAAATACAATTAATAACCATAAAAAACAAGCTAACTATAAATTACTAGCAAAAAAGAAATCACCAGTCCTGCTTAAACTAATATCTTACAACCTAATATAATTTATTTGTCATCTAGTCTGCAACAACAGAAGTCCCACTGATGTTGCTTTAAGTTGAATTACGCCTATAACTGAGACATTGTAAAATGTATTTTTTTTCAATGTTAATAAAGAGTTGTGAGTTGATAGTATTTAGTATTACTATTTTCCCAATAATCATGAAGTCAAAATTATTTGACGGCACGTTTGTGACTTCCTTAAACAATTTTTTAGAAAAAATGGCACGTTGGTGTATAAAGTTCGCCACCCCTGTTGTAAGGGATCAACGCCATGGTTCACAAAAATTGCGTGAAGGTGTAAATTAAAACTTTTTTACGCTTGTGAAATATTTAAAAATAGGAAACGTCCTATGAATAGCGAAAAAAAAATCATTCTTTTAATATTTAGATTTAACTTAAATTTTTTTCATAAATTTTTTTTGCGGTTTATTGGAAATACGGAAACGGGTATATATTTTCACTGCATACGAATCTGGTTTATCCGCGGTACATAGCTTTTATTTATATTCCCTGAAGGCTTTTTGCGGATAAGAATGCCAGACAAATGTGTGCGCAAAAAAAAGAAGAAAAGAAAAAAAGTCTGCCTCGTGCGGTTAAGTGAGGGGTCGTAAAATTCTTAAAACTCTTGCGGTATCAAATGTATGCAAATCTTTTGGAGAAATAAACAAAATAAGGGGACCGACTGTAGTCAATTGCTTTCATGCTTTACACAAGAGATGCGCTCTTCAAAAGATTTGTTTCAAATCCCACTGTAAAAAAAGAAAAACCCTCTTCGCTTTGCGACAAATAAAGATGCTTCTATAGCCTGAATCGCTTTGTATGCAGAAGATTATGTTTATTTATTTTCTTTCCTCCTCCCAAAAATCTTCTCTGCCGAACAAATAGAAAGAAAAATAAACATTCATTATATTTTGCACGCATTTTATATTTTGAGAGCATTTGGATTATTGAAATAAAGATTTAAAAGAGAATGACAAAGTTTTTAAACCCTAAAATTTCTGCTTTACACTAATTTTACAAATTATTGTCTATGTTGAGAGATTATTGAAAAGTTTTTCATTGAGCAGCAAAAAGATTTTTTATACATATTTGAAGCATCAAACATTACGTAGTCAAATATTTAAACATTAAACTAAAAATAAATAATAACGTAGATATAATTTATAAATTTTTACGAATTGAAAATATAAATTTTGAAATACATAATTTAGAAGATATAGATTTTTTCCGGGTAAGGTTTTTGTTTTTAAATATTTCTGTGCACATTTCATTATCATTTAGATTTGAGTATTTACATGATAAGATTGTATTTCACCGTTGACAATCATCAAATTTAGGATATGTTTTATTTGGTAATATCACTTTTAATTTTGAATGTATTATTATGAGATTGCCATCGACAGTAGACTTAAAACAATCTTCTCTCCGTGATTTTTTAATTTAATTATTCTTTTAGAATTGCAATTTTAGAAGTTTTAATACATTTTCTTTTTTTTTTTTTTATTTCGAATTTCAAGTAAATTTATGTTATTTTTATATTGCGAGTTAGAGGTTTGCATGTTTAAGTTTTAATTAGTTAACTTTTAGTAAGTTATGTTTTTGACACACGTTATTGTTTATTAGACAAGAATACAATATGAGTGCTTGAATATTGTTAAAACAAAAAGAGATGTCGTTAAATAACATAAATAAATACCGAAAAATATCAACAATTTAAAATTTCAATTTCAATAATAGGACAGTTGCCGTGAGACGAAGAAAGTTTAAAATAGTTAGTTAGAACATATAGTTAGAACAAAAGTGGATATTATATTAAAAGTTGGGGTTTGGGCCTAATATGACAATTTAACGATCTTTCATTAGTTATTTCATAGAATAACTATCTAAAGTAAGAAATTTTTTATCTATTACATACCTTAACTGATTTGTGCAATTATTTCGTGATATATCTATTTATTCTACGAGGTAACTGAATTATATACTTTAACGGGAACACATAAAATTTATTACTTTCTTATTTACATAATACACAGTACATAGCCTATGCACTTACATGTTAAAACTGAAATGTTATTATAACTCAAGTTCAGAGAGATAAATATCTGACATTTAGGGGACATATAAGATAAATATATGCATGAATAATCGTAATCCTTATACAGTAAGGAAGAATACTACATCATGCTTTATATTTTTTCTATTTGCAGTATGTTAGTTGCACCTTGTTATTTTCTATGACACCTAATAAATACTGGATATTTTATTCACATATATATATAACTAAAATATTTCCAATTTATAAAATAAGGATATTAATTCTTTAAACACCGAAGTCAAGCATCACTGGTTGCGGTCAGTGTGCGGGTGGGTGACCCACTTGGATCAGTCTGCGCAGTGACCGAGGGTGTGCGATATTGGTCCTCGTTAAACTGTGCTACCGTAAAGAGCTCGACTTCGCGTGCAGGTCGTTGGGCTACCGTCGTTGGGTAGGCCGGGGGTGCCATCCCCTCTGCAGAGGATCAAAATTGTGATGGCATGTCTTCGGATCATCCTCAGGGATGCTTCCCAGGCAGTCGCCAATAGCCCATTGTGCAGCTCTAGTGCGACGTAAATGAACTACAACAACAATTCTTTGCAATGATATTAAATTTTATTAAAAACAATGTTTAAAATTGGTTAGTGAACCTATACTCGTTTCGGTCTCGCAATGGTATAGCTTCATCGGTAGGTTAAATAATAGTCATGGTAAACAAGAAATGGTTAAGTAAGAAATTTTGTTTTCTGTAAACTTAATATTTTACCCTCAACTGCATATTTATATCTTGATTACACTGTAAAAATTTCCGGATTAAATTACGGTATAAAGTACCATAACTTTGGGTGCATCATCCTTAAAATCCATTTTAGAGTTAAACTCATTTTTACCGTGTAATATTATACCGCAATATGTACAGAAACATTTATTTAACTAAAGTAATTCAGTGTTTTCAAGGTAATTATTTCTGAAAAAATTACGGTATACCAGATTTTTTGTTCCGTAACATGTTTCAGTAAAAATGGATTTTACTGTGAATTGTACCTGCATTCCGAATGCCGATACTTTTTACTGTAATTTGTACAGGAATTTTTTACATTCTGACAGATTAAGTCATTTCTGTCTGTAGAATTCCTGTGTTTTATCTAACTGCTGAAAGTGAATTATTTTAACGTTAAAGCATGTATAAGTTTTAGTAAAAAGTAATTTCATTTGTGATTTTTAAACGTTGTTTTCAATGAAAGGTTCACTTTAGAAAAATAAAGATCCAATCTCTTAATAACTTGAAAGACTATACGCATAGATAGTTAATAAGTTACTTAAAAAAAATTAGTTATTACTTAATTGATTACAGTGAAAAAAAATACCTTATTATACTCTATTTTATTACATGATTGTTGCTAGAAGCATGTTATAAAATATGTATTATTTTGTGTGATATCTAGCACAGACTAGATATCTTAAGCACGTATATGTGTTCACTCTCATATTATTAAATTCCGGCATTATTTATACTTTATCTATTCTAATAAATTTCTTTAGAAAACCTGAAAGGCTCTGCATTCCTGTTTATGCTACATAAAATATAAAAATAAAAAATAAAACATTTTTCCAAGGCCGGTACCATTTGATGGTTACGAATTCTGAAAATTCATGCATGAAAATGCAGGAAAAAGCTCCACCAAAAATGAAAATACGAGCTTTTGACAGATGAATATTTGATATGGGACAAGAATTCTTTTTTGTAAAAATAATAATAATGATAAATAAAAAAAATGGTTTCCAATGGAATAAAAAGCTGGTTTTTCCGAAATTCCTTCTCATTTGAAGAAACCGTTTCAACGCTGCAAAGCATAAAAATTCTAAAATAAAAAATAAAATAAAATAAAATCTTTTTTCGAAGGGGTGGCGGCGTTTTTCCTCCTAAAGCAAAAGATCTTAAATTGGAGGGAGCCTTTGATTCGTATATAATGATGGATGTAATAAAAAAAAATCTCGACGCTGGTTTTAGAGCTCAGGTTTTTAGAACATTCTAGAATGAAAAGAAAATATAGATTTTTGATACTTCCTCATTCAGAAACGTAAAGAAAGAATGGAACACGTGTTTTCCAATTGAAACGAAGAGCGAGAAATGATTGTAATCAAGAATGGGGGGTTCGAAAAATCCCGGTTTCCTGATTTCTCCCTGCTTTATCTTTTATTCTCCTCTTGTGTCCTGATCTTCCAAATCGATCAATATCATTTCAAAGTTCTAAAGAATGTATTGGAAAACAAATCATGGGTTTTCCTATGTGATATCAACACCTCTATCATGCTATCGAGTATCGAGGGTGTTCTAGATTTTTCCAGAAACTGAGACTTTAATTTCATGTCGTGTGATTTTCCCTTTTATTCATCCAAGCATATTTCAACACCAACATCTCAATTTGCCATAAGAAATCCCTCAGGTACTTTTATATTATGTGTAATATCCTTGAAAGGAAAATTTCCTTTTTTAAAAGATATTTTGTTGAAGATTATATTTGACAAAAGTTGTCCCATAACAGAATAATAATTATACTTTTAGGAGCTTTATATTTTACACAATTTTCTTATAGCGAAAAAAATTTTATTGGGAGATATTTATTTACTTGGATGAAATTTGTTCTTTTAAGAATGATTGTATATTAGCAAAAATCCTTTTTAGTTCCTTTTGAAAGATGAGATTTTTGTATTTTATTAAGAACACAGTCTCAATTCGCCATAAGAAATCTCTCAGGTAATTTTGTATTTTATATAATGTTCTTGTAAGGAAATTTTTCCTGTTCTTAAAGGATTTTTGTTCACGTTTTAGTTAACAAAAGTTGTCTCAAAACACACGAATAGTAAAATTTAACAAGATTTTCTATATTATCCAACAATTTCCTGAAAGGGAGAACTTTCTTTTCGAATTGAGAGATGTTTATTCATTTATTTTCTCTTTGACAAGATTGATTTCATGAAATGTGAATAATTAGCACGTTATGGATTTTACATGTTCCTTAAATGCTTTTTTAGAAGGAAATTTTACTATTCTTATAGAAATTTATATATTTTAACTTATAAGAGACAGATGATAATCCATGAAACATGAATAAATATATTTGAAAATATCTTGTATTTTATGAAATTTTCCTTGAAAGGGAATTTTTCTATTTTTTAGAGATAAGTATTTTAAGATGAAAAAAGTATCAAAAATAAGAAAATTTTAGAGATTTTATATATTCTCTTCATTCCTTACAAAGGTTTAATATTTTATGAATTTTCAGTTCTTTCTATTCCTTAATAAATTTTTAGTTCATAAAATTTGCTCTCCAAAAATGAATAATTAAATTTGAAGGAATTTTTATTTCCTTAAAACGGAATATTGTTATTCTTGAACAAAATAGTCTAATATTTTGATGATAAGACTTGTCTCTTGGACATTAGTAATTAAGCTTTTAAGTTTTTTTATCCTATACTATTTCCTTAAAAGGAAAATCTTCCGATTAATATAGAGAAGTGTCTATTTTCATTTGAAGTAAAGTGGACATAATAAATATAACATATAACAATAACACAGAATACAATAGGACAAAAACAACTTTCAAATTACATAAAAAAAAATTTCTTCATTTTTTTCGAGAAATGTTTTAATTTTTATTTCATAAATGTTTTTCCATGGAACAAAACTGTATAAATTTTAAGGAAATTTAAAGTATCTACAATTCTTTTAAAGGGAAATTTTCTTATACTTATAGAGTGACATTGAAAATTTCAAATTTTTACTTAACAACCCTATAGAAAAAGAATAAATAAACTTTCCAGAGTTTTAGATTTTATATAGGTCAATTGAAGGAAACATTTTAATTTCTAACATTACACTAAAATGTTAAGGTGATTGATAGATTTTGTACTTTTACGTACCTTTCTTGCATAAATACATGTTTTGAGATTTGCCCGATTTCCTGCAAGCATTATGAGCTCTGTCCTTTCATTCTTTGAATTTTTGAACGTGCTTCTGAGCTATGTGTAAATTAAAAAAAATTTTCATCATGCATTTTTATCTCTATCTCATATTACCTCACATTTTTATATATTATTCAGTACCAAAACTCATTTTAACACTTTTACTTTCGTTTTCAACGTAATTTCGATTTGAACACTCAAATTAATTTCTTTTTTTCCCCTCAATATACACCAAAGAGCCATTACATTATGGCCACCCTGCTAATAACATGTAGGACCACCTTTAGCCCTCAAAACTGCTAGCACCCGCCGTGGCATTGATTCCACAAGGTGCTGATAGGTAGTCTGAGGTATCTGGTACCAAGCGCTCACCAACTGGTCCTGCAATTCCCTCACATTGCGAGGGGGTAGCGTGGCAGCACGAATTTGGTTTTCCAAGTAGGACCACAAATGCTCTATTGGATTAAGGTCAGGTGAATTTGGGGGCCAAGACATGACTTGAAAGTCACTGGAATGTTCCCCGAACCAATCCATGACGATTCGACCCTTATGATATGGTGCATTATCCTGTTGGTAAACACCATCCTCCGCAGGAAAAACTGTTGCCATGAATGGGTGAACCTGATCTGCAACTACGTTCAAGTAGCTTACAGACGTCAGGGAATGTTTTATGAAGATTATCGGTCCTAATGTGCCCCATGAAAACATTGTTCCTGGGTCAGAAACCATGAAAACCTGGGCAAGCCCATTGTCATAATGTAATGGCTCTTCGGTGTATATGACAACGATAAGCTTTAAACCTTCCAGAACATTCCGGACAAAAGTCAAGCTAAAAATTACATACGACATAAACAAACAAATAAAAAAGGTAATGCTTCTAAATTCTTTGTAAAATGGATCACAACACTTGAGTTTTGGATGTGGGAGTATATCAAAGTATGGGGATACTTGGTTTGGCTATACCAAATATCCAAATATCTTGGGCAATATATCAGTCTATTAATTCACGAAAAGCTGGAATATTTAGTAAAAAAACTAATATTATCCAATAACTGGTTCAGCTTTATATAATCTTTCTACCTAAAATGCAGCAAGTAAGTTGATTTATTTCCATTTTTCTAAGCAAGTCCTTTGTATGAAACATAATATATAAATTCATGATGCCTTTCTATGCAAGCGTAGTTGTTTACATTAATTAGTAATGAATGCTAATACTGAAAAAAAGTCATAAAATTAAATGAAACCACAACATAAATATAATCCATAAAGAAGTCTACTGTAAGCAATTACATTAAATATTTGTATGGTTCCAAGGCTATATAAACAAATAAATTATTCTATTGTTGCAATAAAAAAGAAATGCTTCCTAGAACGAAATCTAATCTACCATCAACTGTTAGATAATGCATTTGTAGCTATTTGTGTTTATGCGTTCCTTTATTATTTAAATACCTAATAATTCTATCTATTCGTAATATTTAGAGAAAATAATTTAGCTAATGATTTCGTAGAAGGTTCTCAGATAATTAAATTTTGATAATCAGCCTCACTTTCAAATTATCTATGCATGCTTAATGCTATTCAATTAGCAACTTTTGGATATAATTCGTATTTTAAAATGTCGTGTTCTGTAATGGTATGCTCGTCATTTTCATTGAAATTGAGTGGAGTCTCTCAATAACGGAATCAATTGACCTCCTAACAAAATTTCGCTATACTGTGGTTTTATATTTTTTACTGTCATTCATTTAGATGTTAAAATTTTTTTATTTGGTATATTAGGCTTGTTGTTGCATAATTATGACGAAAATAATGGCAATACTTATCGCCCTGGTAGCTGAATTGACAGAGTTTATCTGCTGAACGATCTTCAAAACTTTAATTTTGTTTGAGAATTTGTCACAGCCAAGCGGTGATTATTATTGTAAAAATTATGTTTCATCGAAAGCAGATTTTACACGAATTGCAAATAATAAATATAATAAAGTTGTATATAAAAACTTTATGTTGTTTAAATTTAATTTGAATTTTGCACAATCTAATTAACAGACTGAAGACAATGAAGTAATCAGAATAACGGATTGAACTGAACAGAAGAGCAGAAGATTATTTTTAAATAAAATCGTTTTACGTTAAGTGAAAGGATCAACAGAATTGCAATTTATACTATTCTTATTTGTGTCGATTTAAAGATTTTTCAGAAAAATTTATTATTATACTATCACAGATATTTTGCAGACAAATAATAAAAACAGAAATATTAATATAAATAAGCGTTATATTTCGGTTTCAAATTTAGAAAAAACAAACTACTCTTTATTTTTAATAAATGAAAATCAATAAATATTTTCTTTTTTGTTCTATCTCTTCGTTTTACTTGTTCTCGTTTTTTTCTGATAGCATTTTTCTCTCCATTTTTTTCCATATATCTAAGGTGGATAAAAATGTGTAGATGCTGTAATAATCTGCAGATTCTGTAATAATCTGCAGATACTGTACTAATCTGCCGATTCTGTAATAATCTGCAGATGCTGTAATAATCTGCAGATTTTTACCAAGGAGGGTTTCTTCTACCGGGTATTTTACAATAAAAATTCTTCCATTTAGAGAGGAATAGTAAATTTTTGTGTTTGTTTTGCTTTGCAAATTTCGTGGTTTTGCATTATTTCGCATTACGTAATGTTAATTTTTATTAAAAAGGTTTTGCAATTTAAGTGTGAGATAAAATGGTGTAGTTTGTTTCGTTTTGACACCTTTTTAATGGCTCTATAGTACTTTAGCACTTCAATCCCACGTGCCTTTGGCTGTATCATATTATTCCTATCGGAATCTATGTAACTTTCATTTGAAGAAAGCATAACATTTGGCATGCTTGCATATTTAAGTTTTTTTCATACATTGATTTTTTTTATTTTATAATATTTATTAAATGTTTTAAAACTTTTACAAAACACATTTAAAAATTTCAGTTTTTCAAATCTCTGCTTTATAACGTCTATTTCCTTCAAAGATTTCATAAACGGATTTGAAAAATGTTATCCCTAAATCAATAAAATTAATAAAAACTGAATTTCTCGACCATGCAGAAATTCTAATTAAATCACGACTATCCAGTATGATAAAATATTTGCGATTTTTATGCACTGAGCTTTTACATTATATAATATTTTTAAATAATAAAAATGTTCTGAAAATTCGGATGTATTAAGTAAAAAAATATGGCGTTTAAAGAATGTCTTTTTTTTTCAAAATTGTGTGTTTTTAATTTCATTTCCGTGCAGGATTTGATAAACGGACTTATATCCTGAATTTGAAAGTATGTTAACAAATAAACAAAAATAAACAACAACAAAAAAACATCTCGTCCGTACAGAAATTCTAATCAAATCACGCTTATCCAACAGGAAATGAATTTTGGGATCCCAAACCACTTCAAATCTAATCTTGTAAATTTTCCCAAAAGCACGAAAGAAAAGAACATGATATTATTATAAATAAATTCCCCAGAAAGGGAGAAAAAAAAATCTTTCCTTCCCTTTTGAGAGCTCAACATAACCAAAACCTAGGGATTTTATTTTTCACTTTTCCTCCACCATTGCAAAGTATTGAAAGCAAAATCCAATTTAGGTGTTGGAAAACTACGCTCTAAGCGAATTAGCTATCCAAAAAGAAAATTATTGATTTTCATTGATCAGTTCAAAACTTGCTAACGACATATCATGTATTTTGCATGATACACACGTTGCAGATATATATATATATATATTGCATATTTTATGCATCCATAACTTTGGTTTTTCTTCCAAGGGTTGACATAAACCTGTTTTGAATACCAACCACAAAAATTTAATTTTGATTATTCTCTTATAACTGTCAACGTTACGCTTTTTTTTATAAACACAATCTATTTAAGATGCAAAATAGTGTAAAAATGGTTATTTAAATACTGTTAAATTTCATAGATTTTTTAGCGCGAAGTTTAAATTTAGTATTGAAAGGAGTTTTTTAGTTTCTGCAAAATAAGATTTTAAGAAGCAGGCCTTAGATAAATCCTTTTTTTTTCAAAGGACTTTCTGAAACTAGGAGGTTCCAGCCCTTGTTCTCTCCCCTCGCTAACACCCCATTATCTCACAAAAACACTGAGCATTTTGTCTTCACAATATACAAATATTGTAGCATAGCTTTGTATATTTGTAGTTTTGTATCAATTTTGCAGTTTTGTAGCATTGTAATTTTATAGCATCATTTTGTAGCATAATATGTATTGTAACATATTGTTACCTAAATGTAAGAACATTTTGTTAATTTTAAGTAGCCTGTAGCAATCAATGAGAGAAAACTACTTTTTTTCGTAGAAAAGAAAACTATTCTTTCAAACTGATGTTTTAAGTTCCATATGTTTAGTTATTTTATCCTTTTGTTACCTCCATCCAACTTACATAGAAGTTACTGATTTAACATTTTGTACAAGGCGAAACAATTTCTTGTAAAATTACCCGATTGTATGGTTACGTCATTTCTGAAAGAAAAAAAACGTAATTCTTTTTAATAAAATATTATACTTGATCCAGGAGTATTCTTAAGACTATGGATATATCTTATACCTATGCATACTAAACACAAAATACTATCTTATATGATGATAGGTATAAGATAGTATTTTGTGTATCTATACCCATACAAAATACTATCTTATACCTATCATAATACATAAAATATTATCTTATATTACTTCATACTATTATATACATATAAATAAGATATAATTCTTGACCCAGGAGGACTGTAGATGAATGAAATAAGTTATTAAATATCCGACATCCACAAATCATTTGTTTCGTATTTTTTCCATAAATATGGTAACAGCTACCGGAAATTCTGATTTTCAAAATTATATTTCTTATAATCACACATTTTGGAAAACAAATACAAAACTGAAAAGTAAATTTCACTGAATGAATGTTTTTTTTTTTTAATTTATGCTTTAAAGTATCCTGATGAAATTAACAAAATCTACCACATTTAATAAATTTTATAGCATATTATAAAATAATATTTTATAGTTAATTTTCCCAAAATCACTATCAGAGAGCTATTTTAAAAATTACCATATTTTTGGAGTTCCCATAGAGTCAGTAAGATGGTTAATTTTACCATATTCTGGTTGTTTTGACCGTACTATTTTTTCCCAGATCAGGTAACTTTAGCAATCTTGTTTTATTTATTTATTTATATGCTTGTTCTAGAAAACTAAAACATATAAATATAGAATGCAATTCCAGACCTAAGTTTGCAATTATTAATTAACTTTTAAGGTAATAGCTTTAGATTTAGCAGATGTCTTATTTTAAAAATAGTTTGAGACTTAACGTATTTAAACAAAATACAAAACCAATATCAAGCGGTCAAGAAAGCGGGAAGAATGAACAAAACCAGCGTCATTGATTAATGAAACGATTCCTAATTACGATACTTTTTTTCATGTTTTCCAGAATTCTAAAAATCCATATTCAGAACAGTCGTTATGGAACACTCTGCAAGTGTGTTGTCGATATTTGTCACTTAATTTATTTATGTATGAAAATTACTATAGAGCTGAGTGCTAATGTATAGTTAATGCAAAATGTATTTTAAATTTACGTACTTATAATATTAGAAACAAGCACAACTAATATCAATTTCTCCCACCAAATCAAAATATGTTTTTCAAAAGCCACGTTCGAAACCAAAAGATAATAACGAACCGGGTTCTTTTTTTAAAGAAACAATATTTAAAAATTAATTATTAAATAATAATGGAACACA
This sequence comes from Parasteatoda tepidariorum, assembly GCF_043381705.1. Taxonomy (NCBI): domain Eukaryota; kingdom Metazoa; phylum Arthropoda; class Arachnida; order Araneae; family Theridiidae; genus Parasteatoda; species Parasteatoda tepidariorum. The sequence goes on along the minus strand of NC_092205.1, from coordinate 21,849,539 downwards.
TCATTAGAATATTATGCGTAGTTATTTTTCATCATTACTGACTTTGATAAAAAAAAAATTTACCATTCGTTGACAGTTTTGTCATTTTCGAGGTACAATGACACTTTTATGCTGATTAAGGCATACGAGTTGATATGCAACAAAAAATTAGAATAATTAGAGAAAAAAAGAATTATAAATAAGCAAAACTTGGAAAGAAAATATTTTGAATGTCTCAGCATGTCTAGTGAAAATAAGAGGTAAAGAAAGAAAAAATTGTTTTTAATTTAACCTGTCAAATACAAAGTCCAATTAATTGTTTTTATTGTGAGCGGAGATTCTGATGAAATGACTGCTGCCTAATTACCGTTCGTTGTTTCAGAAAGATTTTCTGTAACATGACTTAAAACTGTGTAACTAGTATAACTGTTATTTTACTGAACGCTGATTTCTTCAGCAGAGAATTTATTTCTAAAAACGATCTTCTGTCACTTTTTAAAAGAAATCTTATTATTTTCTGTAATTTTTACTTGACTTTTTAGTACTAAAATAATTAGATATTGAAAGTAGAGATAATAATTAAAAAGTATGGTAAAAATTAAAATTTCTAAATCTGAATTCCAAAAACTTTGTAATTTTAACCGAAGCGCTTTGGTAATGATTTTGGGGAAATTAAAAATAAAACTTTTATAATCATCATCATCATCATCGTTATAGTTGGCCAGGCAGTCCAATGTGAGCCAATGCTTTCCTCTGAAGATTTCTCCATGACGACTTCCTATTTACCTTTGATCTCCAATTCTTCTCATTAATTGCGAGAAAATCAGACTCCACTGAGTCAGCCCATCTTAACCGCGGCCTTCCCCGCTTTCTTGTTCCAGTGGGTCTAAAAAGCAGTATCTTTTTTATTGTATTGTCATCACTCATTCGAATCCATTGCCAATCCATCTAACTTCCTGAATGGCAATCAAATCAATATTGTATTGTTCTATCTGTTCCAACAGCAAATGCAAAGCTTTGGCTCTATAGAGAGACAGAACGTTCCAGCTTCCATTCAAAACTTTTATAATATGGAATGAAATTTGTTAACTTTATTATTTTAACTTAGAGTATGTCATAAAAACTTTTATTTGGTTGAATACACTTTAATGCTTTCTATCTTTTAATGTTTTATTAAATGTGTGGTAATGAAAACTCTAATTTTGTAAACCAAAACTTAACTATTAACATATGATTGGAAAAATCACCAAATGAACGGTTTAAATACCATATATTTTAGTTTAATAAACCAGAACTATCGTTTTCTTAATAATAAATGTTATTATCGTACAGTACTGAAAATTTACCAGAATTTCTCCCTCCATGTATAATCTTAAATTAACCATTTTATAACACAATAGCGACATCAAACTCAAGAAAATCAACACCATAGAAAAAAAAGGTCAGTTTATTAATAAAACCTAAGCCAAAAAATAGAACAAAAATATAGATATTTTGAAATTTAAGACTATTATTATTTATAAAATTTTAAGTAGTGTTAAGATGAAAAAGAATCAATTTTAGGATAAAATCCCTATTAATAACTTAGACAAATAATAATAGTCAAACAATCTAAATTATCTCACGATCATCAACTAACAATCCGATGTGTTACAATACGTCCGATATGTCAAAACACTGGAGAAACTGTGAAGCAGTTAACAGAAATTATGCCGAGAAATACCGTTTTTTTATTCTTTGAAAGCAATATTTTAATATTTAATTAGTAAAAAAGTCTCAAATATCAAGATATTGAATAATATAGGTCACGGCTGAAATTAATTATAAAATGGTAAGTAATGATGCGATAAACACTGAGCAATTTTAAGATACTGATAATCTTAGGTCTTTGAACAGCTAAGTCATACATATTTTTTCACAAAAGAAATCCTAAATCCGTACATTTTAGCTTTTCTCAAATAAACTATTCCTAAATCTGTTTTCCTCAACTCTCAAGAGTAAATCCTTTTTTCAATACTCCGAAAACTTTTCAGCATTTGACGTGTTAGAATGAAAAATAAATTTATTGAAGAATATGACTAGAATTCCAAACTCCTAACAGTGGTTTCCATGCCAAAAAAAAGTAAAGTGTTTCTTACGTGAATTTTGTTCTTTCGCCAAACGCTCGGGAACTGGCGATTTTTTTAGGTGGAAAATTACGCCGAGGAAAATTCTAAAAGAAAAACATACCAAGCTTGACTGAAACTTGATCTACGTCTTGTAAACATTACATTGAATTCCACCCACTTGTTGATAAAGAGCGAATATTTGAGGTTTGAAATTGATTCTGGACTGATGCACAATTCAATAAACCATGCATTAATGTCTTCACTAAATAAATTTTAACCTCATATTAAAAAGAATTCAGTATTAAATCGGTATAAAAGTGAAAGATAGATTAAATACGAGTTACTTTAAAATTCGGCTTTAAAAGATATGGAAAAAAATTTAAAACGGAATAAATTAGCATCAAAGTGAATGAATGGAATTCAGCGAAACGTAAGAAATAAGAGTTTTGAAATAGATCCATATAAATCCATATAAGCGAAAAGACATATTTTACAAAATTTTATATATTACCTTTTTATGCTTGAAGCACCATATTTTACTGCTGCTGAAGGTACTCACGTGTATTTAATTTAAAAGATATTTTTAAATTATAAAATGAAATTAATCCTNATATATAAGTGTAACATGCGAGACTACAGCCTCTCTGTTAGTACGCCAGATGTCGCTCGCCTTAACAAAAAGCAACGAACATTCTCGATGTAAATGAAGAGTTAGTCAGTTGATGTAGTTTCTAAGTGAAACTGGTTGTTTTTAGGTAAAACTTGAAACCTGTGTGATTCGAACCTAAGTGGTCAGAGTCTATGTGACTCATGTTATTATTGAGATATTAATACTATTGTTATTGTTATTAATCATATGGTTGATTGAATTAGTTGATAATAACCAACATCATCACATTATGGTGTAGTTTGAAGTAAATCGGCATATATACCTGATATATATAGCATAGTGAATGGATACAAAAAAACACAAAGAAAATTAAGAAAAACAATATGTTTTATTTATTGCACGTAAGCTGCAAGCAAATAGAACTCATAAAATAAGCTCAAAATGTGGAGAAAACAAGGGGAAAATTACAGAACAATGAAAAAAGGGGAGAAAAAAAATAATAATAAAAATAAAATTAACAAAAACCGAAATAAAAAAAATTCCGAAAAAAATGACAATTTGTTTTTTTTAAATTTTTAAAAAAATCCGGGAAATAAAAGATATAATCATTTTATCAGTTCACACGATTATATCCGCAAAAAAGAGTGCTTTCTAATATTGTAAAAATTTTTTGTCCCTTTTTCAGAATTTTTTTCCCCCGCTTTTTGTTATTTTTGTTATTATTTTTCTTCTTTTCCCCTTGTTTTCTCCTCCTAAACGGCTGGATCGATTTTGATGAAATTTTATATGTATATTCAGTAGGTATGAGAATAGGTTTATAACTAATTTTTTTTTCATTNTATATATATATATACGCATCCGATACGCGTATACGCATCCGATTCTCCTTTTCAAAGCTACTTTTTTTAATTCTCAAATGAATTGTAATATACTAAGTGACGATGATAAGTACAAATGAAGTCTAATATACTCTTTGGAAAAGTAAGAATACTTCTAAAAAAGTATTTAACTGAAATACATAGATACATATTTTGCAATGTCTAGACACATTTTGTCTCTACAATTTTCAGGTTCCCTTAAATATTTTATGCACATGCAAGGAATAATTTATTTAAGATCAGCAGAAAGATAAAATGTTATGTCTCATTTCTTTAAATATTTAAGAGGTAAATTTATCTAAACTTCAAAACTCTAATCTAAGCAAATTGAATCTTACATTTATGGTTTAGCATCAAAGATTTTAAAAAGTAAAATATGAGGAAAAAAATATTAATCAGATTCGATCTTTCAAACAACAGTTAATAATAACAAGTGACTTTTAAAACTATTTGCAATGGTGTAGTATAGAGATATTTAAGCTGTCGTCACTTTAGTTTTTTGTTTATTGAAAATTTATCAATTATCAATCAATTATTGAAGCAACCAAATGGATGACGTATCCTTCCAAAGTGAAGAAGCATAAACAAGCGATTACCTTTAGCGCCCACAATTTTACGCCAATGGGATACCTTCAAGTGACGTAGTGTGGGTATCTCCATCCTGATTGGTAATTGAAACATGGCATTTGTTCACATTAGCAGCTGTTCTTTTCATTCTTTTTCGAGTAAACCAAGCCCGTCAAGTATGAATTTTCTTAAGCGAAAGATTCCTTATTCTTTTACAATGATGATTCTTTCTCAAGTATTTCAATTCGTTCACTGTCCATTTCTTACTTAACTCAAAGATAGGCACGAAGACATTTAGAGCATACACAAACTAATCATAGTCGAAGTTGCCAGGTACACAAAACGAAAATACATCACGGTTACAATAAAACATAAAAAAAATAATAAATCTAGCTTAAGAAAAGAAGTAGGCTAGAAAGAATTACACTTCAGCAATTTTGATGAGCGATACGGCAATGAATTTAATTAACTTAACGTTAATTAACATCCTAACTTAACGTCATTGATCATATGTGTGGGTATACGTAATCTTCTTTTTCACAAAGTGCAAGTATTCAATTGAATAAATAACAATAATCAAGTGATGTAGTTTAGCCTCTGGCTTGGACGTCTCTATTCTGAGTTCCCTTATATCCGTACCCTTCATCTGTAATAAAACAAATCGCTGAAATTTTAAATTTTTTTTATCTGTACTTTCTTAGTTCAATAGTAGTTCAATATGAGAAATGTAATCTCATAAAGCGAAGGAAAGAAAGGAACTGTATTTACAATTGATTTTCTTAAGTACGCACTATTCATATCGAAATATTAGATTACATACATGAATAAACTTATGGCTGTATCGTTCGTATAAATACATATAAGTAAGCTTATTTCAAAAAGTAAGGAACGAAAGCTTTAAAATACAAAAGTCCACATGTATTTTAGTGGATTATAATTTTTTTTTAATGAAAGAAAGTAAAAGCATAATAATTTTGATTCTCTGCTAAATTGTAAATAGAAACAGAAATTTAAACGTAATTATTTTCTTAAAAAGAGAACCTCTCCTTTTCACGTACATTAAATTTCATATTTCGGAGAAAGAGAGCTGGAAGCAAACCGGATTAGAATGACAATGAATGCCGCTCTGCGAACAACCTTCTTGTTCTAGAACTTAAGAAAAAAACTCCGTCTTAAATATTTTATTACTTCCAAAAAGACTTTTTTTAAACTGAAGAGGGGGAAACATTCAATTTAAAAGACACGAGACGTAAAAACAGAACCATAAATTATAAAAATCTGAATGTTCTAAGCAAAATTAGAGTTTTTAAAAATATTAAAAGGTCCGCATTTTGCGGCAAACGACATAAGAAAAAAACAATTTCATAATGAACTAAAACCGTGAGGAGGTATTCTGAAGAAATCTAAAGTTCTTTCCGAGATTCGAAAGTGAATTTCATTAGAAAACTTCCATTTTAATCAGAACTTTTATAAAATGTTCCACGTTTTAGATGATATCGTTTGTTGTTTTATTTGTGAGGACAATTCTTCCATTCATTTTTCTTTTTCTAGTGCGACGGCTTAGAATTTCGAACTCCTGTTGTCTTGGAAAGATTCCAAAAAAGACATGAAGGAAAAAATTTGACATTAGGATGGATTCTTCAAATATCCTTTTGGGGCCTTTAGTGCTAGCGATTTCGAACATTTACTTCGTTCTGTTTCGAACTTGAAACGACTTACAAAGAAATATGAAAATCGGAAGAAATGGGTCGTATACTTCCTGTAAAGGCTCATTTTTGAGAAGTATATTTAGTTTTTGCTTTATTTTATATTCAAGATTTACAAAAAAAAATTTGAATATATTTTCTAAAGCATATTGCAAAAAACTATCAGAGCATGACACGAAATTGCCTTTAGGAACCTTTTTTTTGTAAGTTTTATGCTACTGGTTGTCGTAAAGCAGAATTAAATGTTAATAATATTTAGTGATCTGTTAGATTTAATAAGCTACTTAAAGAGTAAATTGAATGCATAGATAAACATGCATTGTTTTTTTGTTTCAATTATCGTTAATACATGATTTAACAAATTCATAAAAATACAATGCAATTCGGTTACAGTTTTTTCATTCTCTGTTAAATCAACGCCTCCTATAACTAAAAGCCTCCACACCGTATTTTATAGGTAATCCGATCAGACCACTATGAAGGTAAAACTATTTACGAAAGAGCCAATTAATAGAAAATCTAATAAAAATAATAAAGTGACAACAAATATATGTCTAATTCTTTTAAATTTCTGAATATAAGTGGTTTGCCTTCCTTACTTGTCAGCCACCAAAGATTTAATTGTCAAATATATATGATAACTTTCTCACACTTATAAAATAGAATTTGGTTTCATGCGCACCACTGGTTCACTTTTTAAATAGTCTGCGCAGACTACTTATAAAAAACCGTGTGGAGGCTTACTGATGTAGGAGGTGATGGCTGAATGCATTGAACATAACATGAAAAAAACTTTTTACTGTATGTTTTTAGGATGCGTAATTATTATTTTTTTGACATTTGCTTATAAATTTTTTAATTTACAAATATTTTTCGTTCTTTTTCGGTTTTAAAAAAGGGGCTTTATTATCAGAATGATAGTTTATTTTTAACTAAAAATGTTCTAAGGTTATTTTACTACAATGCTTTTGTCCATGTAATTATTATTACTAAATGTGGAGCTTGGTTAACCAACTAAAATTTAAGTGACGGTTTAGTTGGAAAGCGTTTTGTCGTAATTTATACTGACAAAATGTGGTTTGAATCATCTCAGATTAAGTATAAGATAATAAATTTCTTCCGTAACTAAAAAAAAATTTTAAACTTTCCAACTAGCACCACATATTTTCAAAAAAGAAACTATGCTTGTTAATCTTTTTTTATATATTGTTTTCATAAATAGCAAAAATCCTGTAATTGCTTAAAAAAGGGGCAAAAATTAAGAAAGTTTTTTTTGCAAGCTTGATAGCACCAAATAAATTGTCACAAGACTGATATTAGTAAATTTATGAAACTCAATAAAATATTAAAAATTTTTTTTTAAAAATTTTTAATAAAATGTTTATAATTTCTACTCCTTTATAGAACAACTAAAATTGATGTTCTTTTGCTTAAAATGTTTTTTTTTTTTAATTTTATATTGTTTTTTAAATAGCAAAGATCTTTTAATCGTTAAAAAACGGAGAGAAAAATTGAGAAAATCACTTTTGTAATATTGATAACAATAAATAAATTGTTACTAAACTGATATTAGTAAATTTATAAAACTCAATAAAGTATTATAAATATTTTTTTTAAATTTTAATCAAAAATTTTATAATTTCTGCCATTTTATAGAACAATTAAAATTGCCTTTCTAAAACACATGATAAAAATAGATATGAAATTTTTAAATATAGAAGGTCAATTTTCAAAATGGAATTTATTTTTTTCTAAGGTTTTATAAGTTGGTTTACTTTTATATTAACTTTTATATAGTGTTGTTGAATATTTTTAAAGCAAGATATCATAATAACATTTTATGTTTTAAAGGTTTAAAATTTTGAAGCTCAATAAATACAAAAAATAGAGGTTAAGAAAAAAGATAAACATTTCAAAGAAATTTTGTCTTTTAAAAAAATTCTACTTTTGAATCTCAAAGCGTCAGGCTTATTTTTTTCTTATTGAACTAGTTAATAAACTGATATAGTTAATCGGATTTTTTTAAACGAAAAAGAATTACTACTAGGCATGTCTTAGCATTTATTATTTGTGTTTTTGCTAGGAATTTATAAGGCAACAAACACCGAAATGTTTAAGAAAAATACTAAGATTTTTTTTACAACAATTCTTTATCTGAAGTATTCTTAACACGTAATACTTTCGACAGTAGAATCCTTAAGCAAAATATTTATGTTAGGTATCGATTGAAATTTTCCTTAACTTTGTCGCCAAAAGCTTGAAGAAATCGTGATTCTGCCATAGAGATTTATTTGTTTTTATACTTCAATCAATATCAGACGCTGCATGTTTTACATCTTTTGTTTACTATTTTAAAAAACAATAAGACATTTTTGATTCTTAAAGAAAATATATATCCACCACTGCCTTTGTACATTTGTATACAAACAATAATAAATTAAATTCAAACCAAGGAGCTTAGTGAAAGATGATTGTCACCTTTTTAAAAGGCTCAAAGTTTTACAGTTAATACGCATTATGTCAAACTGTAGTTAAGTAGTTCTGATACAAAACGATTTCATGCAGCCTTAAGCATCACCAAACTATTATTGACGTCAGAATTGCTTAATTATTTGAGGTAGTAAGTACAACTGGTGTTGGAATAATAGGTACCTAATATATCAATATAGATATCTTACATAGGTTTTATAGTAATAGACTTTTTAAGACTTTTTAAATGGATAAAGTACTCTAATTACTTAAGCTGAGGTCATTTAATTTATGAATACGTTAAAATGCCGTATATAAATTGGTATTATATGCGAAAAATGAGCCGTGATAGCTCAGGAGAAAGAGCATTCGCCTTCCAATGAGATGAACCGAGTTCGAATCCCAGCATTGTCTGTCGACACGAATTCCGTATCTGGCGTGCACCGACCACAGTGCTGACGTAAAATATCCTCAGTGGCAGTCGGATCATGGGTTTGAGTCCCGTTGCCGTTAGGCTAACCGTGGGAGGTTTTCCTTTCCATGTAACGCAAATGATGGTTAGTTCCATCAAATAATCCTCCACGAAGGCAAATTGCTCCTAATACCTAATCCAAGAGTTATATTGTCTTTTGGATTGGGAAAATTACTTCTAGAAAGTTATTAGGCTAACGGAGTTTAACATTAGTAGTCGTAAGCCCCCAAAACTGGGTCGGCTATTCAACGACGGTTATAATATGCAAGCAGTGCACGAGATCTTAAGCATTTTTTAATACTACGATGCAATAGCAACAATTGCAAAAACCATTTTGCAGAACACACACTTGACTGTCAGCCTGTCATACGTTCACCGGACGAAAAAAAACTTGTAAGCCATATGGATGTCAGGGTTACAATTTGTTTTTGCTGTTATTCCTCTTAGGAAGCGAACCCACACAGTTTTGCAAGAACGTAGCGTCCAATTTAAATCTCACGCTGAAAATATGATTGAGCATTCCTACTGAATTGTATATGCGCATTCCTACTCCAATTGCTCCAACAGATTATCTTAATGGTTCATTTCAGGTATTTAGTGGACTAATTTTGATTCAATGTAGTATGATTTTTCATAAAACCAATCGCATATTCTAACAGTCAGAGGAATTTTGTTGCTGTCATCTTGTTAAATAGAGGGATCATCAGTTTACTAATCATAAGTATGATGACAGAAAAGGCACAGCATGTTATAGTCATAGAAAAATCCACTTAGATAAGGTACGCATTTTTATTCAAGCAGCTTAAGTATATGCTTTAAAAAATGTTTTAATCATTTTTGGCATCAAGTTTACATTTTAATGAATAATGTCATTCTGAAGCATCATTCAGAAGTAAAAATTTTACTTGCTCTTGATGGATTTTAAGGTTTAGAAAATATAAACTTTTAAAACTTAAAGCATCGTAAATATATATTTTAAAATTTTTATTATTTTTTGCATCGAGTTTATATTCTTATGAAATATGTGATTCTGAGGTATCATTAAAAACTAAAATTTCCCATGCTGTTAAAGGACTTTAAGGTTTAGAAAACATCAACTTTTAAAACTTAAAACAGCGTAAGCACATCTTTTTAAAATGTTTGTCATTTTTTGTATCAAGTTTAAATTTTTATAAATTATGCTATTCTGAAGTATCATTTAAAAATTAACATTTTATATGCTCTTGAAGGATTTTAAGGTTTAGGAAATATCAACCTTTAAATACATAACAGTGTATAATGTTCTTAACTCTTTACTTCAAGTTTTTCATACTTTGATGTCTCATAAAATTCAAAATCTATAATCGCAGTAAAAGCGTAAAAGAACTAATTATAATATCAAATTTCAAGATACACCTGCCTATAACATTTGACAGGGAAATTTTTTCGAAGAAAAAATAATACAAAATAACCCTTGAAAGTCTTATACATCCCAAAAAGCTCCTGATTATGTCGTCAGGAGGACTTCAAGTTGAGTTATTTGAGATCATTAAGTAGATAAAATGTCATCTCCAGAGATATTATCGATCTTGGATTAAGGAAAGAAGCCAATAGGCATAATTGGCTGACAAAAAAAGTGAGCTTGCAGCCATTATTATCAAACCTGGTTTCGAATTTTGTTGTTTCTTTTTGTAAAATCACTGTCCAGAAAAACAATGAAGGTGACGTCAATGTGGGTAATTATTAGTAAGATAAGAAGGAGAATTAGTTTAAAAAAACTTATAATTCTTTTAATTGGTTTATTTGATGAGGGTGGTAATTTAATGCATAAAAATAACATTTTGCTAAAAATGGAGGCGATTTTATTTTTTTATGCAATGTTGTTCTGTTTTACAATTTCGTGGAAAGAAAATGTTAAGATAATTTTTTTTTGTTGTAAACCAATTTTTGAGAATCTCAGAAGCAGCTTAGCAATACCAAATTATCTTCTGGAGTTTTCGAGGAGGTTTTGTACTTTGATCCAATTTTGACATTTATACTGACTGTTTATTTAATAAATAAAACAGCTTAGAAATTTGCGAGAAATACATATAGCACAAATATATCCTTATTGTGACTGAATACTATCATGCTACTCAGGAGAAAAAAGTTGATAAAAAAGCAAAATAATAAAGCGAAATAAAACGACTTAGAAATTTGTGAGAAATACATTCAGTTGTCCATTAATATAAGTTTATTGTGATTGAATACTATCATGTTATTCAGGAGAAAAAAGTTTGAAAAAAAAAGCAAAATAATAGAGCAAAATGAAACGGCTTAGAAATTTGTGAGAAATACATTTAGTTGTCCATTAATATAAGTTTATTGTGATTGAATACTATCATACTATTCAGGAAAAAAAAAGATTAAAAAAAAAAGCAAAATTAGTCTAAGGTATTACATGAGGCTGTAGCTCGAACCACCATATATTGTACTTATAATTACCTTATATTGCTCTTCAGATCTTGCGCGTAGGATAAAACTCATCTTGAGTCCCTGTCTTCTAGACTTGAGAATTGTTTGATGTTGGATATTTAGAAAATTAAAACTTATTTATGAAAACTTCAAATGGCTTGCATTGGCTAAAATATACTGTAAAATGTAAAACATAATTGAAATAATTGAAAAATATTAAAGATTTACTAAGGGCATAAATAATTTTACGTATTCCATGAGCAAAAAAATTTTATTTGTGCTGACTGGTGTTCTGAAGCAAATTCCTTAGACCTGATTCAGGTACCGGTCTGACACTATTCCACGATACAGCAAGAGAATACTTTTTAAATTGCGTTAGGTCTAGCAAAAAATAGCAATTTTTAATCAAAATATGGTATTTTATATTATAAAGAATTATATTTTGGTAATTATCTACCTCAGTTTTGATTTCAAATGTAAGTAATATAAGTATATCCAACTAAATTAGATTAGAATAATTATCAGGAAGCAACAAAAAATCCTTAGCAGATGCTTGAAGAACCTAATAACAGAAAGTGCAATACTTGAAAGGCCAATATACAAAAATATGCTTAGGATACTAGAAACTAAATTCTAAAAATAAACAGTTCTTAATTTTATAAATTTTTATCTTTGTGGGTGTATTATTTATAAATACAAGCGGAAAAAATGAAGAGAATTTGGAAGAAAAAAAACTTTTAATTAGCTGTATTATTTTTTTAGGAAAATATTACATTAATTACATAATCTAGAGCCGCGGTGACTCTGGGGTTAAAGCATTCACCTTCAAATGAGATGCTTCAGGTTCAAATCCCAGCCGTGGCTGTTTGATATTAATTATGCTCCAAGCTCATACTGACCGCAGTGCGGACATAAAATATCCTTAGTGGTAGACGGATTATGAATTAAAATCCCTTTGCTCACGGGCTAACCGCGGGAAGTTTTCTTGGTTTTCCTCTCAGTGTAACCTCAAAAAAAATTGTAGATCAAAAAATTGGAATGAAAAGAATTGGAGATCAAAGATAAATCTGAAGTCGTCGTGGAGAAATCTTCAGAGGAAGGCATTGGCTCACATTGAGCTGTCTGGCCAAATATGATGATGATGATGATGAACCTCAAGAAAACCTCATTGAAGGCTAGCTTGCTCTAATGCTTGATCCTGAAATTCTCTTGTCCTGTCAACGATAAATTCTTTTTAACGATAAGTTTTGTTCATAACTGTCGCTAAACGATCAAAACTTGTAATTCATTCAAAGGCAAATCTCACTTTGAGAATTGCATTGAAGGTTAGTTTGCCAGATTTCAATCACAAAAATAAGAAAGCTGGTTCAAAAAACTGTGTAAAAAATAGCAGTTAACCATAATTGTGAGTGTAAAAAAATAACTTTTTAGCTAAATATAATATTTAAACTTTTCAAAAAATGATTTTTTTCATAAAACTTTCAAAAAGCACTGTAATAAATTTCATTTTTCAAGAAAATTCCATTTTACAAAATAGGCTAAGAATTAAAAAATCAAAACTACTCTTCCAGTTATCCAATGACAAAATATGTAAAGTGACTACATTTTAGGACTAAAAAAATTAAAATTTACGAACTTATTATAGTTTTTAAAGGAATTGCAATATAAAGCTACATTTTATCAAAGAAAATATTGAACATCTAAGAAAAAAATAAGTAAATATATTCTTTCTTTTCTTTATGCAGAACTGATTTTACGATCCCTAATAATATTATTTCTGCAACACTTATATTGTTTACTAAATCACACATAAAAATAGCAAAGATTTACTTTACAAAAGGTTTATTTATTTATTTATTTGCATTACCATTCTTCTGATTTCGAAAAAAGAAAACCTTTGCATTTTTAAAGACTGACGAAAAAATGTATAAGGATTAGTTTTCGGAAAGTATTTAGAATATTCTTTTTTGTTTCATAATCCCTTAAAATGCTTAAATGTTAGAAGAAAGCTCCTAAATAATTTATAAAAAAATGGAGAAAAAAGGTACTAGACTTGTTTTTTTCTTAAGTATTTACTTAAAATGTCTTTTAAAATCTTTTCTCGAGTATCTGCATGTTTTTTTCCCTTCAAATTATTTTAAAGGTTTAATATTTAAGTATCTCAAGATTTTTTTTTAAATTATTATTTTTTTAAATTTTATATCGAACTTGGTGAAGAAACTTTAATTCTTTTTAATGATGTTTAGAAGTGAAAATATGCTTATAAATAAAGAATAAACTTCATAAAATATCTGCGAATTCTATAAAAATGGGTGATTTGCAACTTTAATTTCATTAAAATTTTTAAGTAAAATAAATTTAAAAAAAAATATATTTAGAACATGAATGGAAGAAAATGGATTTTTTTATAACTTACAACGGTTTACTGGTTTATAGTTAAAAGATCTTTATCATATTTATTAATATTTTTAATGCATAAATATAAGATTAAAAATTAGGATAAGATGGTTAAAACTTTAAAACATTTGTTTGGGTGTTTTCAGAAATTGTATAGGGAAAAAGAAGAGTTAGAAAAAAAAGTCGTCTGTTACACGATTTTACGGAAAATAACATTTGACATGCATTCGCTTTTAAAGATAACAACATTTAACATTTGATATATTTTTTGCACAAATATTTTTCTAGTAATAGGTCATACACAGTACATTGTAAAAAATTCTGGATCTAATTGCAGTCAAAAATACTAGCACCCTGAGTACCGGTACTCAGGAAGCCAGTACTATTCATTATAAAATCCATTTGTACCGTAAAATCTTAAGGAAAAAAGGAATCTGATATGCCGTAGTTTTAAGAGTAATATATACTGCAAAATTGCTTAATCACTGTAATTAAATAAACACTACTCTTAAAATTACGGCATAAAATTTTACGGTAAAATAGATTTTACCTGTGATGAATCTAAGGTGCATTAGTTTTTCCCCTTAATTTGATCCAGAATTTTTTATATTGTAAGTCTAAAAAGTTATTTGGTGTCAAACATTTGATGTCAGAAAAGAAAACAGTTTGGAATAATTTATTTCCAAGCAATTTCGCGTTTAGCATAAGTTATTTGCAAAGTAAAATATTTAATTTTAGACCCCCTTTTTTCCTTTTACAGCACGCAAACTATCAAAGTGAACACTTTCAAAAATTTTGGATGAAATTTCCACGCACTATAACTTAATTTTAATAGCTCGAATGCATAGTCTTAATTTTATATATCATGAATGATAAGATGATATATGAGATAAATTATCTTTTGAGACAAGGAATTATTAAAAGAAAATATAAGAAATGATAAATAATTATTAATATAAATGATAAATAATTATTAATATAAATGATAAATAATTATTTTACGTGGGATGATATGAATAAACGGATATGATAATGTGCAAAAATGCTTCGATTAACTTAAAATATTTTAAAAGTATACGCAAATACCCAAAAAGTGATGTAGAATACGCAAGAAGTAATATAGAATACGCAAGAAATAATTTAGACTACGCAAAAGAAAAATTAATCTTAAGGTGTCCAAACTTTCAACCATTCTCCAGGCTAAACTATTGAGACTTCCATGCTTTGAAGGACATGAAAAGTAAATTTTTGTATCTAACTTTACAACTTAAAACATCGTCTTTATTATTTTATTCACTATATTTAAAGCCTAGAAAAAAGTCCGTTAAAATTAGCATAAAATAGGGAATGATATTTCGAGTAAAAAAGCAATTTTTCAGATATCAAAAACTAAAATATACGATATTTAAACCATTGATTTGCAAATTTTCCGTTTAAATGGCAACGCTTTACCAGAAGTTCTAGTTTTCAAAATTATATTTCTTATTACCATACCTTTAGAAAAAGAATAAAACTAAAAAGTAAAATTAACCGAATAAATGGCTTTTAAGACATGTTCTAAATATCATGATAAAATTAGCAAATTTTACCCCATTTACCAAACTGAATCATGTATTTTAAAACCACATTTTATAGCTAATTTTACCATAATCTTCAAAAAAGTGCTTTGGTAAAAATTACAGAGATTTTAGTATTCCAATAGAGCCGGAAACTTGGTACCCTGAAAGCGCTGATAGTAAATGTCAAGAAAATACAATAAATACTCAATTTACAGTTTATGTTATTATTATCAGATACAAAAGTTTTCATTTAGCGCTTAATGCATCTTTATATTTCCTAATCCAAATTCAGTTTATAGTATTGTTATTATATTATTATTTGCTACTATTTTTAAGTATTTCGAATTAGAAATAAAAAAATAAAGATATTTTAATTTCTTTCTCATCAATCAAAAATTTTTTTGTTCCCAAAGCTCCCATAAAACCGTAAAACAATATTATAAATCAGATTCATTTTCTTTCATTTCACATTTAATCCCGTTTCGTACCTACACGACACATTTAACCAATATTATACAGAAATTTAATGGTCTTTACATACAAATTGCGCCATCATTTCTTAATGTAATAAGCAGGAATGAAATATAAATATAAATTAAAAGAAAATGACTATTTCATTTTCCGCTTTAAAATAAACAAAAATTAAATCGTATGCAACAGCAAAATGAGTTTCAATATTCTAAACTCGGCAGAAGACCGTTAACTGTATACGAACGCATTAACTCGTCTTAACGACGACTTCCGTTCGCAAACTAAATGCTTCTAAGCTATTCACGTGGCTCTGAGTTATTCCACGGGTGAACGACGAGTTCTGTACTATGAAAGACGGGAAGGATTCATTAGCGTTTTTATTGCGCATAAAAGAAATCTCTTTCATCTATTTAATTCAAACCCATTAGAAATATTTAAAAGAGAAGCTAGCAGAGAAATATAATTTCGCAGTTATGCATTTGAAACGGAATATAAAATAAATTCTGCAGATGTCATATCATATAGCTTGAAATGACACATACCTTATGTTGTAGAAAATATAAATTAATAATGCGTAAAGATATGTACTCATAATGAGTTTCTTTAAATTTTGTTGAGTTGAGTTTTACCCGGAAGTAACTTCGTTTGGGAAAATTTTCTAATTTGTTGTCTAATTAAATTCCGTTTCCCTTCATAGTTAGGAGATTTAATATTCAGTTCCTCAATATAGCTCTGAATAAGTAGCGCTGATTATGTTTTCTAATTATACTTTTATCCATGAAACTACGACTTGCTTTTGCCAAACAAATTTATTCCAGTTTTTAACGTTACGCGTACTGCAAGAAGCTGGAATTGTAAAGGTATGTACTTGTATTTCATATTTTGTATACTTTTTAAACAGTAAATTACTTTTTCATCTGAGTTTTTATTAATTATATTTTTTCTTAATTACGATGAAAAAAGAGTGTTTCCAGGTACAGGATTTTGTTATGAAAGGGAGAGAATGGTTGAAAATCAATTTTCCTCTTGCTTCTTTTCTCTGAGTGAAAAAGCATGATCGAAACTGCCAGAATGTGGTAAAATGTACAGTTTTACCGTTAAATTTACTATTTTCTGACTCTAGGGTAATTATATATTTATATTATAAATACAATCATTTGTAATGAAATATGAAATAAATTGAGTCTACGTCATTTGATAAAGATTTAATATCATATCACTTATGTTTGATAAAAGATACATAATGATGAATATATGTAATATATGTAATACAGATGAATATATGTAAAGATAGATTCATTATTAACTTATTCTTTTCTAATATTAGCTGAGTTGAGTTACAATTTAGCCTCGTCTTCAATAAAACAAATTTTCTAATTCATTGTCTAATTATAGTATATTTCTCTTCATGATTAAAGGGATTAGTAGTAAGTTCCTGATTATAGTACTGAATTAGTCATGCAGCTAATGTTTTCAAATTATACATTTAATTTTGAAACTTCAGCGTGCTTTTGATGAACAAATTTTAAAGAATTTTCTGTGATACGTATGATAAACTGAATGGAATGAAGCAAGAGATGATTGTAACAAAAAAATTCAATATAAATATTCCGTTTTTTAAAAAAAATAAAAATAATGACTCATTATTCATTTGGAGTATGAAGAAATCTGTCTGAAAAGAAATTTAAAATATGTGGTGGTTATATACTGTAAAATTGGATACTCAAATCTCACGAAATTTGTCGTTTTTGATAAAAACATTCCCTGGAATATGCTTCGAGTAAAAACTTCGTCAAAGTGACGAAATAACTATCGTCACTCTTTTGAGAAAACGAATTTCATCAAAATTAAATAAATATTTTGTCATTCTAATTTTTGCCTCCCAAAAATGAGAGCAAAAGTACTCCACTTCGCAGTGCCTATTGTATCTAACATTTATAATAATCAATTTACAGTAGGCACTTTAGAGGTGGATCAATGTCACCGACGACAATACAAGAAGAGCAGATAGAATAGAGAGATAAATTACACCTATGCAGGAAGCGGGATACGAACCCGGGATCTTCCTGATACGAAGCCAAGTCCTTAACATACAGACCCAGTCGTCTGGTATTATCAATCGTCTAGACTTCATTCTAGTTTCGTCATTCTAGTTAATCTCCTACAATGCACTACGATGTGGTTTCGAGTTGTGGAAGCATTTTCGACATATATTTGAGAGTTCGCGTTTCGTCACAAATCACGTGATTTAGTGACGAAATGTTTCTTAAAATTAGCGATATGCAGCTCAAGGATAGCTGTATCGTCAAAAGTGAGAGTTTTATTTCTGAGAATGTATACATCAGATAAAAATGATTGATTTCATACTTATAACAATGTAATGCATTAAGGTTTCCTTGGTTTATTGAAAAAATTACTGTTTTAGAATCTCTATGACTTCTCTTCAATTTTGCTGAAGTTAAGGAAACTTCTTTGAAAGTTTAAAAACTGAAAGGTTTTCTGTAAAATTGATCTGGTTTCTGTAATCTTTAAACTGAAAGGTTTTCTGTAATCTTTAAACTGAAAGTTTAAAACTGAAAGGTCTTACTGTTTATTTCATTTTTTAACATTTCCTGCACAGTAAAAAAGTTTACTATATCTTAATACCAAAACTACTTTACACCCAAGTCATGTAGAACCAACAACACAACATGGCGTAGGGAAGCACTAAGAATGTTCTGCACACTACACGATGTAAAGTAGCTATCACCATTTTTGATATTCCAGTAACACAAATATTTATGATTACAGTAAGATAAGATAAACATAAGAATCCGTAATGTTGTTTTTACGCGACAATGTACAGTTAGAATCATTAATTAAGAATGGATGTATACACTAATTCTTAAAATAAAATAAGTTTATTGGCGTCGTACTTGACTTAACACAATCACAGCAGAGAGAAATGATACATTTTAAAATTATTTAATATAGCTTGCAGATATCTATAAACTTAAATGTAAATATCCTTATTGAACAACTAAAAACATACATATTTTAACGGCGAACTTTTATAAATGTACGGCTGCTTTGTAAATAATTATAAAATATTGCCAACTTGTATTCAAATGTAAACTATCCACAGACAACATATAAAGTGCGCTAATGTAGGTGTTTTCGGAGGGGAAATTATTTAACGTATGGTGTGAAATTGCGTGAGATTGGTGTACACTTTTTGCATTTTAAGAATTGTTTGTTTACAGTTTTTGAGTTGTATATGAAAGTTCAATTTGGTGTTAACTTTAAAAAAAGGGTTTCTTTACAGTAATTTTTCAACATCAAATTTGGCTAGCTAATAATTTGATTTCGTTAGCCTTGGTTAAATTTTTTTTAGTGTAGAACAACTTAAGTAGATTAAGATCGTATATTTATTCCAAATATCGACTTATTTAAGTCTGAGTTTTATTAAAAATTGCTTCAAGCCTCTCCCAAATATTTCAATTTTAGAGGCAGGTGATGTTGCAAGGACGTGAAAGAGGGCGGAGCTGAGAATTATTGCAAAATTATGGAACCCTTAAAGATGTTTCAGCTTAGTACCACAGGAAGTAAATGAAAAACTGTCCGTAGATTTCGTCAATGCAATACACGAATCAAATGAAGTTCATTAAAAATTGTGAACAAAGACGTGGAACACTTTTCAAAAATCAATTAAAATGCTTTTGGATTATAGTTCTTAGGCATTTAACGAAAAAATAATCATTTCAGTGCTTAAAAGCACTTAGTTAAGTACCTAAAATAAATACTACGATCTTATATGCAGAAAATATAATAATTGTATGATTGACTAAAAATATAAAAAGCGAAGTCAATTAGCGTTTTATTTTAATAGAAATATTCAAACGGAAAGTTCTTTCTTTAATTTCAGCCCTGCTGCCATTTAACTGAAAGGAAAATCAATGCAAATATCGAAAAAAAAGTTCTAAATTCCATTAGAGGAGAGAGAAAAAAATAATAACTCATCTCTTTTTGAATAATTCACTTTCTCCTCCATTTACATGTTCATTTTATTCCCTATTTTATTACCTTCACTATTTCTTTTGATTATTATTAGTGTTACTAACTGAAATTCCAACCGTCATTTCTTAACTAGCCTTTTTGCAAGTTATTATTTGTTCCTTTTTTTCCCAATTTTTCCCATTCAAAAATGCCCGAAAGCACTTCAGAAAATATTGTTTAATTTTTTTTTTGCGGTTGTCAATAATCAGTATGACATTAATATTAAATGTGAGTTCAAACCATAAAAAAAGTTGAAAAAGAACCATAAAAAACGTTATTTTAATAAATGTCCTGTCGTTCGTAAAGTAACCGAGCATCAACTAGGGAGAGTTCGAAGGAAATACAGTTATAATATTTTTTTTTATATTTCAATTCTACTTAATTTTTTTACTTCGTATTTTCTGAATATAACTTTTTATTTATTTTTAGAACTCTGAGTCATATTTAGGAATGAATTTGGGGCTCGTAAAACCAGCGTCAAGTTTGAGAATAAAAAGGATTTTGTTTGACTCATAATTTCAATTTTATTTTTATGTACTCTTTTATTTGTTTTTATGCTTACATATTTGGCAGTTAAAAAAATAGTTGTTATTGAATTTTTATTGAAATTTAATAAAAATTTCGATAAAAAACTTCATAGCAACTTATTTATATTTTATCTTGATGAACAAAAATCCATTATTTTCAAAGTTTAAGGAAATCTATTACTAAAACCCGTTGACGCAGATGGGACACTGGAGTCTCTTTTATAAATATATATTTTTGACGCTCTAGTTAAAAGCAAAAATACATTTTAATTATTAAAAATTTATTAGTTGCTAAAAATTTGCTTCATTGGAATTATATTTGCATCAAAATATAAAATCCAAATAATATACTTAGAAGAAAAATCTTTTCATACGCATTCAAAAATTTATCAATAATTGATTTTGTAAATTAAAGAAATTTCAGTAATGAATAGCTCTTTCTAATAGTAAATATAAAATAGCTGTAGATTCGATTGAAGAAAAAACATATTTTTCACAGGGAAAAAACTGTAAAACTCTATCAATAAGAATAACTACGTCAGCATTTAGGTTGTAACTTCAAACTGTCAACTATACAGAGCAAGTTTGTAAAAAAATTAAAATTTTACATTTTATTTCCATTATTTCCGTGTCGCAGACAAAGGTTATAAACAGAAAAAAAATTTTTTTTTCTTAAAACAGTTTTTTCCCTCTGAAAAATATGTTTTTTCTTCAATCGAATCTACAGTTATTTTTTACAGAGCAGATCACTGAGTACAGTATTTTTTTTACATACTTAGTAATTTTCTTAAAAATATTGAAAATATAAGTTTTACTGTAAAACGTAACACTTCTAAAAACTGAAATGTGATATAAAAAAATTATAAATAAAGCACAAAATAAAAGACAACATTACATTCATGCTTTTCAATTAGCTCAATTTTTTATGTTCAAGAAATAAGAGATGTATTAAAATAATTTATTGCATCGAGTACTTAATTGAATTCAAGTAAATTAAAAGAGATTATAATGCATATAACTCCCTAATTTAAAAACGATAATTCTCATAAATTTGAATGACCATTGTATATTATACTAAAGAATTTTATTTCAAATATTCAAAAGAATAAGTTTAAAATAAAACGTGACGTTTCTAACAATAAAACTAAATTACATTTGAAAAGTAGGAAAAAATCACTGAACAAAAAACTTAAATTTCAAATTCGTAATCTTTTAAAATAACACAAATGGTTATTTGTTCAAGAAATCAAGATACTTATTAAATCAGTGCCTAGTACTGAATAGTTAATTGAAAAACTTATTATAATAAGTTTTAAGTTTTTGCTTCTTTCAATTGATTTCAAAATTATAAACACCATTGAAATTTGTAAAGGAGAACTAATCTAATTTAATTTATGGTGCTATTATTGAAAACTACCCATTCAATTTTGAAATATAACATTGGAAGCAATTAAAAAGATTAAGTTTTATCTGAATTCAATAAAACTTTTATTAAAAAAAGTAGTTTCCTTTTAACATTTATCTCAAGTATACTTGAATAAAAATGTTTAACTATCTCATAAATCATTGATATTATTTTCAATGAATACTGCTCAGGGAAAAATCTGTGTTTACTAAACATAAATATTATTAAAATACTTGTAAAATATTTATTATTTGAATGGTTCATTTTAATAGTCAAGATAAAGTACAGTTTATTCACCCCAGAAAAATAAACTATTTTTGTTTGTGATGCAATTTAATGCTAGTATAATTTTTATTCATTTATTTATTACTAGTAAGAAAATTATATAAATACTGGGAATTTAATCTGATATGTAACTGACGGATAGAAAATATATTACGAATTGCATTAGTAAATATATTTTTGAATAATATTTTGAATCAATTTTAATTTTTGCTGCAATAATATTTTAAAGCATTTTAAATCTCTATATATATATA